>NC_069503.1:24661013-24696013 GCF_027579735.1 Bombina bombina | reverse complement strand
TGGGATAAAAGTCTGAGGGGTTTCTGAAACCTCCAAATGAATTAATAGTATTTGATTCAGTGTTTTGTGTACCTTCCCTAAATAGATGTTCAAGTGTGAGAGTATCACATACCTCACTAAATGTTGATTTAGTGGTTTTAAGTGTGGAGGATACTTCTACTTTAGGAAGTTCAGTGTTAGTCACCAGCGAGTCTGGTTCCCCTTGATAGTGTTTCTTCAAAGTAATATTCCTAATCAATTTATTGACATCCAAAAGTGTTTTAAATATATCAAAATTACTCGTAGGGGAAAAATTTAAACCATAGCTGAGTACAGATAATTAGGCAGGTATGAGTATATATTTTGATAAATTAACAACATTTTCAATTATTTGTATTTTTGTTTCCCCCTGTTCCCTCTGTTGCCTCTCAGATGGTATCGTTCCTGACCCCCTTGTGCCCCTGATCCTATCCCTGTTTTCTGTTGAGGAAGGCAAAAAACCTGAGCCAGATTTAATTTGTCTTCATTAGAGACATTAGGGCCCTGTGCGTGTGTACCCACTGTTTCAGTTACATAACCAGACTGCTGTATGCAGAAACTAATCACCCACATAAGATATTTATAGAGACACTATTCCATTATATAGGCTTAGGCTCCGTCTTTGAGGATCACTGCTTTTCCTTATCTTTGCATTATAATTAGGCTGACCATATTGCCGCTTTAAAAAGAGACACATATGAAAAATACATATGTCAGGGCTGTTTTCAGGGCTGTTTAAAGAAATGGTTTTGTATAAGAACCCTCACATATGTATTTTTCATATGTGTTCCTTCTTAAAGCGGCAATATGGTCAGCCTAATTATAACCCCTTTTTGGAGCTGTTGAGAGACAACACCAGAGGAAGCAGCTTGCTTATAAAAGCAGCGCAAATACACTATCTCTAGTTCAACAGTTAATTGGCTATACATGACCAGACCAGACTAGCTAACTTGCTATACATGACCAGACTAGCTAATTGGCTATACATGACCAGACGCTAACTGGCTATACATGACCAGATTAGCTGACTGGATATACATGGCCTGACCAGACTAGCTAACTGGCTATACATGGCCAGACTAGCTAACTTGCTATACATATCCAGACTAGCTAATTGGCTATACATGACCAGAGGCTAACTGGCTATACATGACCTGACCAGACTAGCTGACTGGATATATATGACCTGACCAGACTAGCTAACTTGCTATACATGACCAGACTAGCTAATTGGCTATACATGAACAGACCAGCTAATTGGCTATACATGACCTGACCAGACTAGGTAACTGGCTATACATGACCAGAGGCTAACTGGCTATACATGACCAGACTAGCTGACTAATTATACATGACCTGACCAGAGTAGCTAACTGGCTATACATGACCAGACTAGCTGACTGGTTATACATGGCCTGACCAGAGTAGCTAATTGGCTATACATGACCTGACCAGACTAGGTAGCTGGCTATACATGACCAGAGGCTAACTGGCTATACATGACCAGACTAGCTGACTAGTTATACATGACCTGACCAGAGTAGCTAACTGGCTATACATGACCAGACTAGCTGACTGGTTATACATGGCCTGACCAGAGTAGCTAATTGGCTATACATGACCTGACCAGACTAGGTAGCTGGCTATACATGACCAGAGGCTAACTGGCTATACATTACCAGACTAGCTGACTAGTTATACATGACCTGACCAGAGTAGCTAACTGGCTATACATGACCAGACTAGCTGTCTGGTTATACATGGTCTGACCAGACTAGCTAATTGGCTATACATGACCTGACCAGACAAGGTAACTGGCTATACATGACCAGAGGCTAACTGGCTATACATGACCAGACTAGCTGACTGGCTATACATGACCAGACTAGCTAATTGACTCTACATGACCAGACTAGCTAATTGACTCTACATGACCAGACTAGCTAATTGACTCTACATGACCAGACTAGCTAACTGGCTATACATGACTAGACTAGCTAACTGACTATACATGACCAGACTGGCTAACTGACTATACATGACCAGACTAGCTAATTGGCTATACATGACCAGACTAGCTAATTTGCTATAAGTTACCAGACCAGACTAGCTAACTTGCTATACATGACTATACTAGTTAACTTGCTATACATGACCAGACTAGCTAATAGGTTATACATGACTATACTAGCTAACTTGCTATACATGACCAGACTAGCTAATTGGCTATATGTGACCAGGCGCTAACTGGCTATACATGGCCAGGCTAGCTAACTGGCTATACATGACTAGACTGGCTAACTGACTATACATGACCAGAAAGGCTAACTGACTATACATGACCAGACTAGCAAACTGGCTATACATGACTAGACTGGCTAACTGGCTATACATGATCAGACTGGCTAACTGACTATACATGACTAGACTAGCTAACTGGCTATACATGACTAGACTGGCTAACTGGCTATACATGACTAGACTGGCTAACTGGCTATACATGATAAGACTGGCTAACTGACTATACATAAGACTGGCTAACTGACTATACATGACCAGACTAGCTAACTGTCTATACATGACTAGACTGGCTAACTGGCTATACATGACTAGACTGGCTAACTGGCTATACATGATCAGACTGGCTAACTGACTATACATGACTAGACTAGCTAACTGGCTTTACATGACTAGACTGGCTAACTGGCTATACATGATAAGACTGGCTAACTGACTATACATGATAAGACTGGCTAACTGACTATACATGACCAGACTAGCTAACTGGCTATACATGACTAGACTGGCTAACTGGCTATACATGATCAGACTGGCTAACTGACTATACATGATCAGACTGGCTGACTGACTATACATGATCAGACTGACTATACATGATCAGACTGCCTAACTGACTATACATGACATGACCAGACTGGCTAACTGATATACATGATCAGACCAGCTAATTGGCTATTCATGACCTTAACCTCTTTGCAGCTTGGAAAATTTCAACGACCCCATCCCACTAAACACTCTCCAGTCCTAGAGCCTTTATGACACTGCCCTACCATGGATTAAATACTACCTATCCAATTATTCCTTCGGTGTCTTCTTATACCTAAAAGATTTTATTTTGTGATTCAGACAGAGCATACAGTTTTAAAAATGTTTTCAATTTACTTCTATTCAAAGTTGCTTTGTTCCCATGAATCGTTTGTTGACTAGATACCTAGATAGGCATCAGGAGCACTACATGACAGGTAATAGTGCTTCCATCTAGTGCTCTTGCAAAATGGCTGCCTTATAGTGCTCTAGAAGTGGGCCAACTCCTAAGCAAACATTCCTGATTTTCAACAAAAGATACAAAGAGAACAAAGAAACATTCATAATGGAAGTAAATTGCAATCCAGTTGTATCTGAGGAAGGGGAGGAGCCCTTAAACATGTTGTGAGGATTACAGACCTGGCCATGGGAAGGGGAGGAGCCCTGAAACATGTTGTGAGGATTACAGACCTGGCCATGGGAAGGGGAGGACCCCTAAAACATGTTGTGAGGATTACAGACCTGGCCATGGGAAAGGGAGGAGCCCTGAAACATGTTGTGAGGATTACAGACCTGGCCATGGGAAGGGGAGGAGCCCTGAAACATGTTGTGAGGATTACAGACCTGGCCATGGAAAGGGGAGGAGCCCTGAAACATGTTGTGAGGATTACAGACCTGGCCATGGGAAGGGGAGGAGCCCTGAAACATGTTGTGAGGATTACAGACCTGGCCATGGGAAGGGGAGGAGCCCTGAAACATGTTGTGAGGATTATAGACCTGGCCATGGGAAGGGGAGGAGCCCTGAAACATGTTGTGAGGATTATAGACCTGGCCATGGGAAGGGGAGGAGCCCTGAAACATGTGAGGATTACAGACCTGGCCATGGGAAGGGGAGGAGCCCTGAAACGTGAGGATTACAGACCTGGCCATGGGAAGGGGAGGAGCCCTGAAACGTGAGGATTACAGACCTGGCCATGGGAAGGGGAGGAGCCCTGAAACATGTTGTGAGGATTACAGACCTGGCCATGGGAAGGGGAGGAGCCCTGAAACATGTTGTGAGGATTACAGACCTGGCCATGGGAAGGGGAGGAGCCCTGAAACGTGAGGATTACAGACCTGGCCATGGGAAGGGGAGGAGCCCTGAAACGTGAGGATTACAGACCTGGCCATGCCATCAGTTTTTTTGTCTCTCCACTTATATGCTTTTTTAACCACTTTTTTATTGTATTGTTTAAAGCTTAGTGTGGGGACTCATTATTTCTTCTGTACATATGCTTATGCTTTAAGATAATTTGATACTATGCTACATTGAATTGTTTTTGCTGTATTTGTTGGTGCTGTCTTTCTTTACACATACATCTATGCAGGATATAACAACATGAGTCCGAACAGTGGTTAACCGCTGTTATATCCATCATTATATTGATGGTATGAAATGATAAATATCTTTAATATGGTTTGTGATTGATCGTATGTATATGTGACAGATTTGATTATGCTAATGTGTTGTGTTTGGCTTTGCATTTATTATGTAACTTCTGCAGCTCCATTGTAATTGAAATATCATCTTGCTGCATGGATATTGTGTACGGTTTTATGACAACCTATCCGTTACTAAGTTCCACCACATGTTACGTTGTGTCATGTGACGCTGGTGTTAGTAGGTGGTAACGATAGAATGGATACAATTGCCTGGTTGCTTGCGCATATGTATATTGCTTTGTTGTTTTGTAGCCATGACGACCGTTCTCCCCACATGTTCCTGGATGATGATGGCGAGTGATGATGTAATTTATACGGGACGGCATGTGCGGAGTTCGTGTTTGCTCGTGGGCTATATAATTACAGTTTAGAGTCAGTGTAAGTACTTGTTTTTAGGTTCACATTGGGTGACCATGATTTGGCATTTGACAAAAGGGTTGTAATAACCTCGAAACGTTATGGCATTTTAACTTGATTGAAATAAAATATGAATTTTTATGAAAGTGCAGTGAGTGCCGTTGTTTTACTTTGATATCTAACTATTTTGAACGTGCACCCTGGCAGCTGCTATCATTGAAGGTCTGTGCTTATCCTCTTTGGACTTGTGTGTGTATATATATAATACAGGTATAGATATATAAAGGAATATCTTTTTAAAAATACTTAAATTTCCCCCATGTGAAAAACATTGGAATGTAAAATATTTACAGTAAAAGAGTGTAAAATGTGAATGCATTCTCAAGTTTGCATTTACTCCCAACTTGTAATATGAGCAATAGTTAGCGCGCCACTTGTAATCTAGCCTTATGTCAGTAAAGAAGCAGAATTCACAGCTCTCTTCTTACCTCACAGTAGACCTTGACTCTCCAGTAACTGCATTTTCCCTGTACCATTATTTCTCTTATAATTACAGCCGTTCCTGCACACCTTCTCTGTGAGTTACCTGTGGTAGAGTGTACTGCGTATTCGGGGATTGGTTTAACGCATTGTGTTGATTAAGAATAATAATATTAGAATACTAAAGAAGCAATGTGTTGTTATGGGTTGTAAATCTATATCAGAAACAAAATATATCTGTAGACCAGTGGTCAGAATCTGAGGAGGAAACATTGCCCACCAATTCAACAATAACTGTAGAAATTGTATTAAAGGGATACTAAACCTAATTTTTTTTCTTTCATGATTCAGATAGAGCATGAGATTTTAAGCACCTTTCTAATTTACTCCTATTGTCAATTTTTCTTTGTTCTCATGCTATCTTGATTTGAAAAAGCAGTACTGTAAGCTTTAGAGTCGGACCATTTTTTGTTCAGCACCTGGGTAGAACTTGCTGATTTGTGACTAAATGCAGCAAACCAATCAGCAAGCTCTACCAAGGTGCTGAACTAAAAATGGGCTGGCTCCTAACCTTTTATTACTGCTTTTTCAAATCAAGATAACATGAGAACAAAGAAAAATTGATAATAGGAGTAAATTAGAAAGTTGCTTAAAATTGAATGCTCTATCTGAATCATGAAAGAAAAAATGCGGGGTTAGTATCCCTTTAAGGTATCACTAATATAGATGAATACGAAAAACTGAGCCAATACACCTATACTTAATCTGTTTTCACTCCTTTATGGCAGAATTTCCAGTAGTACCAGAGAGTTTTAAAATGGAGAATGAAAAGATGGAACCCGACGATCATGTGATGACAATAAAGATTGAAAATGTTATGTCCACTGATGGTGGTGAGAATCTTCTAATTTTACTGTGTGACACTAATGTTGCATTGTAGGTGGCGCTGTTTTGCAGAAAACGTTTCTGATTCTCTAATTCTAAAATTAAAAAAAAATCAAATACTAGCTCATTATTTTAATCAGCAAAATAATGTCAATCTAATAGAATAGACCCCCATCCCGTTCCTCAAACAATGAAGATCTGATATAATAGCCCTCTGTTCCACAAATAATGCAGATCTGAAAAAAAGATACTGATATTATAACAACTAATTAAATACTAATATAGTGACTTAAGTCATTAAGTGAGTAGCCCTCGTTTTCAGTTGTACATGATAGACTTCCTTTTGCATGCCGTTTGGTCTTCAAGGGGTTTTTTTTCTAAAGAGTTTAGAGGTGAAGTCAGAGAAACAAGAGATGTACCCTGAGGATTATTTGACCACCGCAAGGATTTAGGGCACGTTTACATTGCAGATTATTACCAGTTATTTGTAGAGCACCAACAGATTCCGCAGCGCTATAAACATGTACGGTAACAATAATGGGAGATAAATGGCTAGAGGACTCTACCAAGAGATGCACATTGTAAATTATCTCTTATGAAGGTGACCTACAAAGCAGCTAGGCTTGTAGGCTTACATGCTAAGGGGGTTCAAGGAGATAACTAAAGGAGGAGAGGAACTAAGATAAGAAAATGTTAGTGTATATTATATGTATTAAACAAAAAAGAGTCCTGAGCTCTCCAGGGGTAAGTAGTAAAATATAACTTTTATTTCTCTTACTTGGTGTATTCAGTCCACGGATTCATCCTTACTTGTGGGATATTCTCAATCCCTACAGGAAGTGGCAAAGAGAGCACACAGCAAAGCTGTCCATATAGCTCCCCTCAGGCTCCGCCCCCCCAGTCATTCTCTTTGCCGCTCTAACAAGTAGCATCTCCACGGGGGTGGTAAAGAGTATGTGGTGTTAGATTTGTAGTTTTATTTCTTAAATCAAGAGTTTGTTATTTTAAAATAGTGCCGGTTTGTACTATTTACTCTGCGGCAGAAAGTGATGAAGATTTCTGCTGAGAGGAAAAAGATTTTAGCACCAGTAACTAAAATCCATTGCTGTTCCCACACAGGACTGTTGAGTACCGGAGAACTTCAGTTGGGGGGAACAGTTTGCAGGCTTAACTGCTTAAGGTATGCTCAGTCATTTTTTTCTAACAAGACCTGGTAATGCTAGAAGACTGATAGAAATCCCCATGTGGGAAGGGAAGGGAAGCCATTTTCTGAGACTCAGTATAGAAGGATGGCTTAGTTAAAAGGGCTTAAATCACTGGTGAACACTGTTATGGGTAAAATCGATTATTTTTTAATATAATCTGATGTTTGCACAAGTGTTTATCATGTTTGGAACACTTTTTAGGGGTTTTATACGCCTGGCATAATTTTAGACTCCTAATTTGGCTTAGGAAGGCCTCATAACTCCGGAGTGAAGAGGGAGAGGGCCTAATTTTCGCGCCTCAGTTGCGCAGTTCTTTTACAAGATAGCTTCATGCAGCTTCACATGTAGAGTCCAGAGATTGCAGGAGGACTACAGGGAGGCTTATTTTTGTTCCACAACTAATCCCCAAGGAAGGTAGTGTGTTAAACTGGTTGCCAGCTTCAATTTGCTCCGGTTTGGGCAATAAGGGGTTAATTGGCTTGAAACTTGGTGTGTAATCTTTTCAAAGCATTAGGATCATATGGTGTAAATTTCATAAAGATCGGATGTTTTTTTGAGATTTGGTAAAAAAGTGTGTGCTGTTTATTATTTAAAGGCACAGTAACGTTTTTTAAAAAAAAAAACATTTGTGTTTAAAGTGTGCTAAGGTATCTAAACATTTTAATGACCATGCATTGACACTTAAAAATGTAGCCCAAGATGATTTTTTGACGGAAGGTAATGAGGATAGTCCTCCTTCCTCTCCCCATGTGTCGACACCAGTTACGCCCGCGCAAGCATTGCCTAGTACCTCTAGCGCATTGGCCCCTATTACTTTACAACAATTAGCAGCAGTAATGGATAATTCCCTTGCAGTATTTTTATCCAAACTGCCTGTTTTTCCAAAAAAGCGCGATAGCTCAGTTTTAAATACAGAGGATGAGCAATCTGAAGCTTTGGATAATTTATCTGTAGTACCCTCACAAAACTCAGAAGTAGCAGTGAGGGACGGTCTGTCTGAGGGAAAAATTTCTGACACAGGAAAAGTTTCTCAGCAGGCAGAGTCAGATTCCTTAGCGTTTAAATTTAAGCTGGAACACCTCCGCGTCCTGCTCAAGGAGGGTTTAGCTACGCTGGATGATTGTGACCCCATGGCAAGGTCCCTGAAAAATTGTGTAAAATGGACAGGTTTTTAGAGGTCCCTGTATACACTGAGGCATTTCTGATCCCAAAGAGGGTGGCGGATATTGTGACTAAGGAGTGAGAGAGACCAGGTGTACCCTTTGTTCCCCCACCTATCTTTAAGAAAATGTTCCCCATAAATGACCCCAGGCGGGACGCGTGGCAGACGGTCCCCAAGGTAGAGGGCTGTTTTAACACTTGCTAAGCGTACAACTATACCAATAGAGGACAGTTGTGCTTTCAAAGATCCTATGGATAAAAAATTGGAAGGTTTGCTGAAGAAAATTTTTGTTCAGCAAGGTTTTCTTCTTCAACCAATTGCCTGAATTATTCCGGTAACTACTGCAGCGGTTTTTTGGTTCGAGGCCCTGGAGGAGTCGCTCCAGAGGGAGACTTCATATGATGAGGTCATGGATAGAATTCATGCTCTAAAGCTGACTAATTCTTTTATCACTGATGCCGCTCTCCAATTAGCTAAGCTAGCGGCGAAAAACTCAGGTTTTGCCACCATGGCCCGAAGAGCGCTTTGGCTCAAATCGTGGTCGGCTGATGTGTCGTCCAAAACGAAACTGTTAAATATTCCCTTCAAGGGGAAAACCCTATTTGGCCCAGAGCTGAAATAAATTATTTTCAGATATCACTGGGGGCAAGGGCCATGCCCTGCCACAAGATAGGCCGTTTAAGGCCAAAAACAATGCTAATTTTTGCTCCTTTCGCAACTTCAGGAGCGGACCTGCCACAACCTCTGCTGCCGCAAAGCAAGATAACGCTTCCCAGCCCAAAGCAACTTGGAAACCCCTGCAGGGCTGGAATAAGGGTAAACAGGCCAAGAAGCCTGCTCCTGCTACCAAGATAGCATGAAGGGGTAGCCCCTGATCCGGGATCGGATCGAGTAGGGGGCAGACTTTCTCTCTTCGCTCAGGCTTGGGCAAGAGATGTGTTATGTCTCAGTTTAGATTCAAAAGTTTATTCCTTTTAAATAAAGGTTTGTTGCTCTTTTTTGTGCTAAGCAAGTAATTACAACTTAAAATTACCTGAATAGACAATGTGAGTCATTTATATGACATCTTAAACTGAAGTGAAACGACTTGATTAAGTTGGAGTTAGAAACTCTTGTAAGAGTTAAGCAATGAATTCGCTCAGTTATGAGTCTTAATACCAATCTTGAGTTAAAGTAGTATCCTTCTATCTTCACGCACACACACTCAATCACACTAAAATATGTACAAATATCAGTCATACAATCTTGCACAGGAAGGCAGAAATAGTTAACTTGATAGAAGCTTATAAGTGGCAAGTCTAATAATCCACAATAGCGGAGTTAACCAAAATAACCTCTGAATAATATGCACAGACTGATCCGGTTAGGCAAATGGCAATTCAGGTGGTGCGAGTTGACCCGTGTTGATGGAATCAACGTTATATGGCTTGAGTAGTGATACATGGAACGTGGGATGTATTTTGTATGACTCAGGTAGAACCAATCTAACAGCATTGGGGTTTACAATCTTATCAATCTCAAAAGGTCCAAGAAATTGATTGTCCAATTTTTTACAAGGAACTTGTAACTTGAGGTTTTTAATAGATAATAAAACTTTGTCTCCAATTTGATAATGTGGACTCAGTCTATGATGTTGATCATAGTATCTTTTTTGATATGCCTTTGCGTTTGACAGATGAGATTTTAGAATATCTAATCTGTCCTGTAGATTGGATGTGAATTGTTGAGCACAAGGTGAACTTACTTCAGTCATAGAAAGTGCGATGGTATTTGGATTATATCCGTAAGTGGCATAAAAGGGTGTCATTTTAATAGATGCTGATATTGAATTATTGTATGAGAATTCTGCCATTGGAAGATAATCTTTCCAATCATCTTGTAAATGAGTGATGAAACATCTTAAGTATTGTTCCAAGGTTTGGTTTATCCTCTCAGTTAAACCATTGGTCTGTGGGTGAAATGCTGTGGAATATCTTGAATCAACTTTTAAAAGTTTGCATAAGGATTTCCAGAATGATGAGGTGAATTGTGATCCTCTGTCAGTGATAATAGTGGTAGGTAAACCGTGTAATTTTACTATAAAATCTAGGAATGCTGTTGCTGTCGTTAAAGCTGATGGTAACCCCTTTAGTGGTATGAAATGAGCTAAATGTGTCAAATGATCTATCACTACAAGGATTGTTGTATTTTGTTGGGAACTCGGAAGGTCAACAATAAAATCCATAGATATGGTACTCCAAGGTTTATCTGGGATTGGCAGAGGTGTAAGTAATCCTATTCGTCTTTTATGTTCTACTTTATTTCTAGCGCATACGTCACAATGCGTTACGTATTCGTAGACTGTGTGGTTCATCTTAGGCCACCAGAAATGTCTTCTAGTTAATTCGGTTGTCTTTTTGATACCAGGATGTCCGAATAGAGTACCATCATGGGTTTGTTTAAGGATTGAATTCCTGAGGGATTCAGGAATGAATAATTTTGATTTGTGGTAATATAGACCTGTCTTTAAGTCTTCTTTACAAGATGGTGGTTTATTGCAGTCACTTTGTTGAACTTCTAAGATTTCTTTTTCTATAGCAGTTAGAACGCCAATGAATTTTTCTTTAGGTATAATAGAATCTAGATTATCTGAAAGTTGTTTTTCATAAACTCTTGATAAGGCATCAGCCTTAACATTTAAACTTCCTGGTTTATAACTTATAAGGAAATTGAATCGGTCTAAGAATATAGACCATCGAGCTTGTCTTGAAGTGAGAGTTTTACTCCATTTCAAGTACTCAAGGTTTTTATGATCTGTGTAGATCAGGAATGGAAGACTGGATCCTTCAAGTAAGTGTCTCCATTGTTCCAAAGAACATTTTATTGCAAGTAGCTCTTTATCACCTATGCTGTAATTACTCTCAGCAGACGTCAACATTCTAGAATAAAAAGCTATAGGATGTGTCTCTGTCTTTTCCTTATTTTTCTGTGAAAGTATTGCTCCTATTCCAGTATTGGAGGCGTCTACTTCAAGGATAAATTGAGAGTTGAAGTCAGGTAATGCAAGTACAGGTGCTGAAGTGAATTGTTTCTTTAGTGTATTAAAAGATAACTGTGCTTCTTCTGTCCATTTATATTTCTGTTTTTTACTAGTTAAACATGTTAATGGTTTCACAATCATTGAGAAATTAGCAATAAATTTACGGTAAAAATTTGCAAAACCAATGAATCTTTGTAAGGCTTTTACAGTTGTTGGCACCGGCCAATTTATAATTGCATTTATTTTTTCTGGATCCATTTGTATTCTGTCAGGTTTTATGATATAACCTAAAAATTTGATCTCTTGTACATGAAAGGAACATTTCTCAAGTTTAGCATATAATTTGTGTTCCTTCAATCTAGTAAGTACCCAACGGACGTGTTTTTCATGTTCTTGTATGTTTTTTGAATAGATCAGAATGTCGTCTAAATATATTATAACACATACGTCTATTAGATCACGGAAAACCTCGTTAATAAAATGTTGAAAGGTAGCGGGTGCATTACTTAGCCCAAATGGCATGACATTATACTGGTACAAACCATAACGTGTCCTAAAAGCTGTCTTCCATTCGTCACCCTGTTTGATGCGTATGAGATTATAAGCTCCTTTCAAATCGAGTTTAGAATAGATGGTAGCGCCATGTAACCGTTCAAGAAGCTCAGGTATAAGTGGAAGTGGGTATCAGTCTATGGTAGGGTTATGTTTCTGTAACCATGTATACCCAAAAATGAAACTGTGTAAAGAAATAGGAATTAAATCAAATGTGATATATTCAGTATGTCCGTCTTTAGTTGTTATGAGTAAGGGTATGGTGTGGTGGGTGATAGGACCATGTTGTGTAAGAGATCCATCTATCAATTTGACAAAAACAGGTTTTGCTTTACACACATATGGAATTTTATTATTTTTAACAAAGGTACTATAAATATAGTTTCCAGAAGCCCCTGAGTCAATCAAGGCTGTGGCTTGTATGTTTCTCTGATCCCACTGTAAGGAAAAAAATATAGTCATTTGTGTGTCAGAGCTTATATGGCACAATTGAGAATTATGAGCTTGCTTACCCTTCTTTTGTTTGAGGAGTATCGGACATGTAGCAACTGTATGCTCCTTGTGAGCACAGTAGAGACATAATTTCTCCAATCGTCTCCTGATTTTCTCCTCTGGGGTGAGAGGACCCTTGATGACCCCTATTTCCATAGGTGTACTAGGAGCTGACGATCTTTCAGAAGTTGGAGTATACATGGAGTAACGTTTAGGTATAACGTCATAACCTGTTCTTTCTGCTTTTCTTTCACGAAGCCTGCGGTCCAAGGTAGTACTTAATTTAATTAAACCAGAGAGGGTTTCAGGAACCTCTAACCTAGAGAGTTCATCCTTTAAATTTTCCGAAAGTCCTAAACGAAATTGATTTTTTAAAGAAATTTCGTTCCATTGAGAGTCATTTGACCACATTTGAAATTCGGTAGTATATTCCTCGACAGTACGTTTTCCCTGTTTTAAAGAGCGCAGTTTAGTTTCTGCAGTAATCTGGGTGTTGGCATCCTCATATAAGTTTGCCATGGCGAGGAAGAAATCCTGTAATGAGTCTAATATTGGGTTATTAGTTTCAAAGAACCTATTGGCCCAAGATCTTGGTTTCCTTGCAGAAATGAAATGGTGGTGCACACCTTAATTCTTTCTGAATGATAAGTACGTGGGCGTAGAGAGAATAGCAGATGACATGCATTTTTAAAATCTCTATACTCATTACGTTTGCCAGAGAAAGGTTGAGGGTATTGTATATGTGGTTCAGGGCAGTCAGTAGTTTTTGTAGGAATGCATTCTTTAACTAAGAATCTTAATGCTACCATTTCTGCTTGTACCTCAGTTAACCCTTTGTTTAAATAATCAAGTTTCTGAAAAACATTGGTTAATTGATTTTTTACTTCCTGGGGATCCATCTTATAATCTGTATACAAGATTTCCCCTAAACTTAAGGCCTGAAGATTCTGTTATGTCTCAGTTTAGATTCAAAAGTTTATTCCTTTTAAATAAAGGTTTGTTGCTCTTTTTTGTGCTAAGCAAGTAATTACAACTTAAAATTACCTGAATAGACAATGTGAGTCATTTATATGAAATCTTAAACTGAAGTGAAACGACTTGATTAAGTTGGAGTTAGAAACTCTTGTAAGAGTTAAGCAATGAATTCGCTCAGTTATGAGTCTTAATACCAATCTTGAGTTAAAGTAGTATCCTTCTATCTTCACGCACACACACTCAATCACAAATGTACAAATATCAGTCATACAATCTTGCACAGGAAGGCAGAAATAGTTAACTTGATAGAAGCTTATAAGTGGCAAGTCTGATAATCCACAATAGCGGAGTTAACCAAAATAACCTCTGAATAATATGCACAGACTGATCCGGTTAGGCAAATGGCAATTCAGATAGAATAAAAGTACAGATATGGCAGTCTTATTTCAAGTACATGCAGTGAGCAATAATGCAGCATACGATACCGGTAACCAGTTTGTGAGAGGAGAGATGAGATGTGACCGCTGTTTAGGAAACAGCGTGGCTTGTGTGCGGCTTAGTTCCGGGACGCGGAGGCAAGTAGATCCGGATGATGGTAGGTGTCTGAAGGGGAAATAATCCAAGACTTCAGGAAATTAGAAGTAAAGCCAAAAGTACAAAATGACCTGAAAGGAAAATGAATGAGCAACAAGTAGTGGTTGTTTAACTTCAATCTTCAGGCAAGGACTGTTTGATAGAACTTGCCTAATAAAGGGAGGATCATGAGATGGGAGGGGATAGCCCTTAAAGGGATATCACAAGATGTTCCAGATCCCTGGGCATTAGAAATAGTTGCTCAGGGGTACCTTCTAGAATTCAAGGATTCTCCCCCAAGGGGAAGGTTCCACATTTCTCGTTTGTCTTCAGAACAAACAAAGAAACAGGCGTTCTTACGCTGTGTAGAAGATCTACTAAAAATGGGAGTGATACACCCAGTTCCAATTGCAGAACATGGACTGGGCTTTTACTCAAACCTGTTCGTAGTTCCCAAAAAGGAGGGAACTTTCAGGCCAATCCTGGATTTAAAAATTCTAAACAAATTCCTCAGAGTTCCGTCTTTCAAGATGGAAACCATTCGGACAATCTTGCCGATGATCCAGGAAGGTCAATATATGACTACCATGGATCTAAAGGATGCGTACCTACATATTCCTATCCACAAAGATCACCATCAGTCCCTAAGGTTCGCCTTTCTGGACAAACATTCCAGTTCATGGCCCTTCCTTTCGGGTTGGCCACCACTCCCAGAATTTTCACAAAGGTGCTAGGGTCCCTTCTAGCGGTTCTAAGACCGCGGGGCATTGTAGTAGCACCTTACCTAGACGACATATTAATACAGGCGTCGTCCTTTCACAGAGCCAAGGCTCATACGGACATAGTTCTGGCCTTTCTAAGGTCTCACGGGTGGAAGGTGAACGTAGAAAAGAGTTCTCTGTCCCCGCTCACAAGGGTTCCTTTCCTGGGAACACTAATAGACTCGGTAGAAATGAAAATCTTTCTGACAGAGGTCAGGAAGTCAAAACTGCTGAATACTTGCCGAGTTCTTCATTCCATTCCTCGGCCTTCCGTGGCTCAGTGCATAGAAGTAATTGGTTTAATGGTTGCGGCAACGGACGTAGTCCCTTTTGCCCGAATTCATCTCAGACCACTGCAGCTGTGCATGCTCAAACAGTGGAATGGAGATTACGCAGATTTGTCTCCTCAAGTACAAATGGACCAGAAAACCAGAGACTCTCTTCTCTGGTGGTTGTATCAAGATCAACTGTCTCAGGGAATGAGTTTCTGCAGACCGGAGTGGATCATTGTCACGACCGATGCCAGTCTGTTAGGCTGGGGTGCCGTCTGGAACTCACCCCAGTGAGAGTGATATTCAATACGCTCCAGGTGTGGCCTCAACTAGCGGAGGCCAAATTCATCAGATTTCAGTCGGACAACATCACGACTGTAGCGTACATCAATCATCAGGGAGGAATAAAAAGTTCCCTAGCGATGAAGGAAGTATACAAGATCATCAAATGGGCGGAGGATCACTCCTGCCATCTATCTGCAATTCACATCCCAGGGGTAGACAACTGGGAGGCGGATTTTCTAAGTCGTCAGACTTTCCATCCGGGGGAGTGGGAACTCCACCCGGAGGTTTTTGCTCAGCTGACTCAGCTATGGGGCATTCCAGAATTGGATCTGATGGCGTCCCGTCAGAACACCAAACTTCCCCTTTACGGATTCAGATCCAGGGATCCCAAGGTGGCATTGATGGATGCATTAATAGCGCCTTGGTCGTTCAGTCTAGCTTATGTCTTCCACCGTTTCCTCTTCTCCCTCGGCTAGTAGCCAGAATCAAATAGGAGAAGGCTTTGGTAATTCTGATAGCGCCTGCGTGGCCACGCAGGACTTGGTATGCAGACCTAGTGGACATGTCATCGGTCCCATCATGGAAGCTGCCTTCGAGGCAGGATCTTCTAATTCAAGGTCCTTTCAAGCATCCAAATCTAGTTTCTCTGCAACTGACTGCCTGGAGATTGAACGCTTAATTCTAGCTAAGCGTGGTTTCTCTGAATCAGTTATAGACACTCTGATACAGGCCAGAAAGCCTGTCACCAGGAAAATTTACCATAAGATATGGCGGAAATATCTTTGTTGGTGTGAATCCAAGGGTTACTCGTGGAGTAAGATTAGGATTCCAAGGATATTGTCTTTTCTCCAAGAAGGTTTGGAGAAGGGTCTGTCAGCTAGTTCCTTAAAGGGACAGATATCTGCTCTGTCTATTCTGTTACATAAGCGTCTGGCTGCTGTACCAGACGTTCATGTGTTTTGCACAGGCCCTAGTCAGAATCAAGCATGTTTCAAGCCTGTGGCTCCTCCATGGAGTCTAAATTTAGTTCTTTCAGTTCTTTAAGGGGTTCCGTTTGAACCTTTGCATTCCATAGATATTAAGTTTTTATCTTGGAAAGTTTTGTTTTTAGTAGCCATTTCTTCTGCTCGAAAAGTGGTTTCTAATAAGAATATTAACCAGGAAATCATTGTTCCTTCTCTGTGTCCTAATCCAGTTTCTAAGAAGGAATGACTTTTACACAATCTTGACGTGGTTCGTGCTTTAAAATTCTATTTAAAAGCAACTAAAGATTCAGACAAACATCATCCGTGTTTGTTGTCTATTCTGGTAAGAGGAGAAGTCAGAAAGCGACTGCTACCTCTCTTTCCTTTTGGCTGAAAAGCATCATCCGTTTGGCTTATGAGACTGCGGGACAGCAGCCTCCTGAACGAATTACAGCTCATTCCACTAGAGCTGTGGCTTCCACATGGGCTTTCAAGAATGAGGCTTCTGTTGAACAGATTTGTAAGGCAGCGACTTGGTCTCACTGCATACATTTGCCAAATTTTACAAATTCGATACTTTTGCTTCTTCGGAGGCTATTTTTGGGAGAAAGGTTTTGCAAGCAGTGGTGCCTTCCATTTAGGTTACCTGACTTGTTCCCTCCCTTCATCCGTGTCCTATTGCTTTGGTATTGGTATCCCACAAGTAAGGATGAATCCGTGGACTGAATACACCAAGTAAGAGAAAACAGAATTTATGCTTACGTGATAAATTACTTTCTCTTACGGTGTATTCAGTCCACGGCCCGCCCTGACATTTAAGTCAGGTTCAAATTTAATTTATAATAACTACAGTCACCACTGCACCCTATGGTTCTCCTTTCTCCAACATAGGTGTGTCCGGTCCACGGCGTCATCCTTACTTGTGGGATATTCTCTTCCCCAACAGGAAATGGCAAAGAGCCCAGCAAAGCTGGTCACATGATCCCCCCTAGGCTCCGCCTTCCCCAGTCATTCTCTTTGCCGTTGTACAGGCAACATCTCCACGGAGATGGCTTAGAGTTTTTTGGTGTTTAAATGTAGTTTTATTGCTTCAATCAAGAGTTTGTTATTTTAAAATAGTGCTGGTATGTACTATTTACTCTGAAACAGAAAGGAGATGAAGATTTCTGTTTGTAAGAGGAAGATGATTTTAGCAACCGTTACTAAAATCGATGGCTGTTTCCACACAGGACTGTTGAGATGAAGTAACTTCAGTTGGGGGGAACAGTGTGCAGACTTTTACTGCTTGAAGTATGACACATTTCTAACAAGACTTGGTAATGCTGGAAGCTGTCATTTTCCCTATGGGATCCGGTAAGCCATTTTATTAACTATTTATAAAGGGCTTCACAAGGGCTTTAAAGACTGGTAGACATTTTTCTGGGCTAAAACGTTTGTTTTATAAGCATGTTTAATGGTTTGTTACTCTGAGGAGTTGTTTTTTATCTGGGAATTTTGATAATAAAAACGGCAGGCACTGTATTGGACACCTTTTTCACTGGGGGCCTTCTCTAGTCATAGGCAGAGCCTCAGTTTCGCGCCACTAATGCGCAGTTGTTTTTTGGGAATCAAAGCATGCAGATGCATGTGTGAGGAGCTCTGATACATTGAAAAAGCGTGCTGAAGGCGTCATTTGGTATCGTATTCCCCTCTGGGCTTGGTTGGGTCTCAGCAAAGCAGATACCAGGGACTATATAGGGGTTAAATGTAAAAACGGCTCCGGTTCCGTTATTTTAAGAGTTAAAACTTTCAAATTTGGTGTGCAATACTTTCAAGGCTTTATGACACTGTGGTGAAATTTTGGTGAATTTTGGACAATTCCTTCATACTTTTTCGCATATTCAGTAATAAAGTGTGTTCAGTTTAAAATTTAAAGTGACAGTAACGGTTTTATTTTAAAACGTTTTTTGTACTTTGTTATCAAGTTTATGCCTGTTTAACATGTCTGTACCATCAGATAGACTATGTTCTGTATGTCAGGAAGCCAGAGTTCCTTCTCATTTAAATAGATGTGATGCATGTGATAGTGAAAATGATGCCCAAGATGATTCATCTAGTGAGGGGAGTAAGCATGGTACTGCATCATCCCCTTATGTGTCTACACCAGTCTTGCCCACACAAGAGGCCCCTAGTACATCTAGTGCGCCTATTCTTCTTACTATGCAACAATTAACGGCTGTAATGGATAATTCTATTAAAAACATTTTAGCCAAAATGCCCACTTATCAGCGAAAGCGCGACTGCTCTGTTTTAGATACTGTAGAGCATGAGGGCGCAGATGATAATGGTTCTGACATGCCCTTACACCAGTCCGAAGGGGCTAGGGAGGTTTTGTCTGAGGGAGAAATTTCAGATTCAGGAAAAATTTCTCAACAAGCTGAACCTGATGTTATTACGTTCAAATTTAAATTGGAACATCTCCGCGCTCTGCTTAAGGAGGTGTTATCTACTCTGGATGATTGTGACAATTTGGTCGTTCCAGAGAAATTATGTAAGATGGACAAGTTCCTAGAGGTCCCGGTGCCCCCCGAAGCTTTTCCTATACCCAAGCGGGTGGCGGATATTGTAAACAAAGAATGGGAAAGGCCCGGCATACCTTTTGTCCCTCCCCCTATATTTAAGAAATTGTTTCCTATAGTCGACCCCAGAAAGGACTTATGGCAGACAGTCCCTAAGGTCGAGGGGGCGGTCTCTACTTTAAACAAACGCACCGCTATTCCTATAGAAGATAGTTGTGCTTTCAAAGATCCTATGGATAAAAAGTTAGAAGGTTTGCTTAAAAAGATGTTTGTTCAGCAAGGTTACCTTCTACAGCCAATTTCATGTATTGTTCCTGTTACTACAGCAGCGTCTTTCTGGTTTGATGAACTAGAAAAATCGCTAGATAAAGATACCTCTTATGAGGAGATTTTGGACAGAATTCGTGCTCTTAAATTGGCTAATTCTTTTACTCTAGACGCTACCCTGCAATTAGCTAGATTAGCGGCGAAAAATTCAGGGTTTGCTATTGTGGCGCGCAGAGCGCTTTGGCTAAAGTCTTGGTCAGCGGATGCGTCATCCAAGAACAAATTGCTTAATATTCCTTTCAAGGGGAAAACGCTGTTTGGTCCTGATTTGAAAGAGATTATTTCAGATATCACTGGGGGAAAGGGCCACGCCCTTCCTCAGGATAGGTCTTTCAAGGCTAAAAATAAGCCTAATTTTCGTCCTTTTCGTAGAAACGGACCAGCCTCAATTTCTACACCCTCTAAGCAAGAGGGTAATACGTCTCAAGCCAAGCCAGCCTGGAGGCCAATGCAAGGCTGGAACAAAGGTAAGCAGGCCAAGAAACCTGCTACTGCTACAAAGACAGCATGAGATGTTGGCCCCCGATCCGGGACCGGATCTGGTGGGGGGCAGACTTTCTCTCTTCGCTCAGGCATGGGCAAGAGATGTTCTGGATCCTTGGGCCCTAGAAATAGTCTCCCAAGGTTATCTTCTGGAATTCAAGGAGCTACCCCCAAGGGGAAGGTTCCACAGGTCTCAATTGTCTTCAGACCACATAAAAAAACAGGCATTCTTACATTGTGTAGAAGACCTGTTAAAAATGGGAGTGATTCATCCAGTTCCATTAAAGGAACAAGGGATGGGATTCTACTCCAATCTGTTCATAGTTCCCAAAAAAGAGGGAACATTCAGACCAATCTTGGATCTCAAGATCTTAAACAAGTTTCTCAGGGTTCCATCGTTCAAGATGGAAACCATTCGAACAATTCTTCCTACCATCCAGGAAGGTCAATTCATGACCACGGTGGATTTAAAGGATGCGTATCTACATATTCCTATCCACAAGGAACATCATCAGTTCCTAAGGTTCGCCTTTCTGGACAAACATTACCAGTTCGTGGCACTTCCATTCGGATTAGCCACTGCCCCAAGAATTTTCACAAAGGTACTAGGGTCCCTTCTAGCGGTGCTAAGACCGAGGGGCATTGCAGTAGTACCTTACTTGGACGACATTCTGATTCAAGCGTCGTCCCTGCCACAAGCAAAGGCTCATACGGACGTCGTCCTAGCCTTTCTCAGATCTCACGGGTGGAAAGTGAATGTAGAGAAAAGTTCTCTATCTCCGTCAACAAGAGTCCCCTTCTTGGGAACAATAATAGACTCTTTAGAAATGAAGATTTTTCTGACAGAAGCCAGAAAATCAAAACTCCTAAACTCTTGTCAAGTACTTCATTCTGTTCTTCTTCCTTCCATAGCGCAGTGCATGGAAGTAATAGGTTTGATGGTTGCGGCAATGGACATAGTTCCTTTTGCGCGAATTCATCTAAGACCATTACAACTGTGCATGCTCAGACAGTGGAATGGGGATTATACAGACTTGTCTCCAACGATACAAGTAGATCAGAGGACCAGAGATTCACTCCGTTGGTGGCTGACCCTGGACAACCTGTCACAAGGGATGAGCTTCCGCAGACCAGAGTGGGTCATTGTCACGACCGACGCCAGTCTGGTGGGCTGGGGCGCGGTCTGGGAACCCCTGAAAGCTCAGGGTCTTTGGTCTCGGGAAGAATCTCTTCTACCGATAAACATTCTGGAACTGAGAGCGATATTCAATGCTCTCAAGGCTTGGCCTCAGCTAGCAAAGGCCAAATTCATAAGGTTTCAATCAGACAACATGACAACTGTTGCGTATATCAACCATCAGGGGGGAACAAGGAGTTCCCTGGCGATGGTAGAAGTGACCAAAATAATTCAATGGGCGGAGACTCACTCCTGCCACTTGTCTGCAATCCACATCCCAGGAGTAGAAAATTGGGAAGCGGATTTTCTGAGTCGTCAGACATTTCATCCGGGGGAGTGGGAACTCCATCCGGAAATCTTTGCCCAAATAACTCAATTATGGGGCATCCCAGACATGGATCTGATGGCGTCTCGCCAGAACTTCAAGGTTCCTTACTACGGGTCCAGATCCAGGGATCCCAAGGCGGCTCTAGTGGATGCACTAGTAGCACCTTGGACCTTCAACCTAGCTTATGTGTTCCCACCGTTTCCTCTCATTCCCAGGCTGGTAGCCAGGATCAAACAGGAGAGGGCATCGGTGATCTTGATAGCTCCTGCGTGGCCACGCAGGACTTGGTATGCAGACCTGGTGAATATGTCATCGGCTCCACCATGGAGGCTACCTCTGAGACAGGACCTTCTTGTTCAAGGTCCGTTCGAACATCCGAATCTGGCCTCACTCCAACTGACTGCTTGGAGATTGAACGTTTGATTTTATCAAAGCGTGGGTTCTCAGATTCTGTCATTGATGCTCTTGTTCAGGCTAGAAAGCCTGTAACTAGAAAAATCTACCATAAGATATGGAAAAGATATATCTGTTGGTGTGAATCCAAAGGATTCCCATGGAGCAAGATAAAAATTCCTAGGATTCTATCCTTTCTTCAAGAAGGTTTGGAGAAAGGATTATCTGCAAGTTCTTTGAAGGGACAGATTTCTGCTTTATCTGTTTTACTTCACAAAAAGCTGGCGGCTGTGCCAGACGTTCAAGCTTTTGTTCAGGCTCTGGTTAGAATCAAGCCTGTTTACAAAACTTTGACTCCTCCCTGGAGTCTCAATTTAGTTCTTTCAGTTCTTCAGGGGGTTCCGTTTGAACCCCTACATTCCGTTGATATAAAGTTATTATCTTGGAAAGTTTTGTTTTTGGTTGCAATCTCTTCTGCAAGAAGAGTTTCAGAGTTATCTGCTCTGCAGTGTTCTCCTCCATATCTGGTGTTCCATGCAGATAAGGTGGTTTTGCGTACTAAACCTGGTTTTCTTCCGAAAGTTGTTTCTAATAAAAATATTAACCAGGAGATAGTCGTGCCTTCTTTGTGTCCTAATCCAGTTTCAAAGAAGGAACGTTTGTTGCACAACTTGGATGTAGTTCGTGCTCTCAAATTTTACTTAGCAGCTACTAAGGATTTCAGACAAACATCTTCTTTGTTTGTTGTTTATTCTGGTAAAAGGAGAGGTCAAAAAGCAACTTCTACCTCTCTCTCTTTCTGGCTTAAAAGCATTATCCGTTTGGCTTATGAGACTGCCGGACGGCAGCCTCCTGACAGAATCACAGCTCACTCCACTAGGGCTGTGGCTTCCACATGGGCCTTCAAGAACGAGGCTTCTGTTGATCAGATATGTAAGGCAGCGACTTGGTCTTCACTGCACACTTTTGCCAAATTCTACAAATTTGATACTTTTGCTTCTTCTGAGGCTATTTTTGGGAGAAAGGTTTTGCAGGCCGTGGTGCCTTCCATCTAGGCGACCTGATTTGTTCCCTCCCATCATCCGTGTCCTAAAGCTTTGGTATTGGTTCCCACAAGTAAGGATGACGCCGTGGACCGGACACACCTATGTTGGAGAAAACAGAATTTATGTTTACCTGATAAATTACTTTCTCCAACGGTGTGTCCGGTCCACGGCCCGCCCTGGTTTTTAATCAGGTCCGATGATTTATTTTCTCTAACTACAGTCACCACGGTATCATATGATTTCTCCTATGCATATTCCTCCTTTACGTCGGTCGAATGACTGGGGAAGGCGGAGCCTAGGGGGGATCATGTGACCAGCTTTGCTGGGCTCTTTGCCATTTCCTGTTGGGGAAGAGAATATCCCACAAGTAAGGATGACGCCGTGGACCGGACACACCGTTGGAGAAAGTAATTTATCAGGTAAACATAAATTCTGTTTTTTCTCCTAACCGTCGGTCGAATGACTGGGGGGGCGGAGCCTGAGGGGAGCTATATGGACAGCTTTGCTGTGTGCTCTTTGCCACTTCCTGTAGGGATTGAGAATATCCCACAAGTAAGGATGAATCCGTGGACTGAATACACCGTAAGAGAAAGTAATTTATCACGTAAGCATAAATTCTGTTTTTGAGGATTAAAAAGCAGACATAGTGATGCAAGCGTGTAAGGCAAGAACCCCTAACACGTTTCACGCTAAATCAGTGCTTAATCATAGGTGATTTTAACACTATTATTTAAAGCGGTCTCCACCAATCACAGCAGTTGGTGTGTTCTACAGACAGAGACTGGATCACATAAAGGAATCTGCAAATACTAAAGCATAAAATGAAGTCTAGTTGTACCTTTTGTCCCATATATTATATTTATCCCTGATCAGTAGAGTCTTTAAGCAGCGTTTGGAAGTTTAAAATTTAGGGGAGCGTTGTGTAGAGCGAGGCAGAGAGTTACACAAAATAGGGGTCAGTCTGGAGAAGTTTTGTAGACGGGAATGTGAGGAGGTAACGAGAGGAGGAGAGAAGGATATCAAGTTCTCTCTCCCTTCTCCCTATGTATTTTTGCTGTATTGTGTTTGCTATGTTTTTTTTTAATACCTTCCCCCCCCCCCATCCAGCTGACCAGCCTGCCAACCTTTCCTGCTGTATTTAATGATGCTCCCATCACCACTGAAGTAAGTTCTCTCTCCCTTCTCCCTATGTATTTTTGCTGTATTTTGCTGTATTGTGTTTTGCTCTGTTTTGTTTAACACCTACCCCCTTTCCAGCTAACCAGCCCGCCAAACTTTCCTGCTGTATTTAATGGTGCTCGCTGTGCGACCACGCAGCAGACCAGCGCAGCGGGCGCACCGCTGGCGTGCCAAAGGTGCTCCAAAGGCAAGCCCATCAGCACCTGTCCGTGCCCCGACCGCACCCAATGCCACGAACCTTGGCTCCAGAAACTTCCGCAACTACGACGCCAGCACCCTCCACTGGCTCAACACCGGAAGATCGTCCGCCTGCCACCACGCATCCCCGACCAACACCTTTGGACCTTTCACCTGCCGCAACTGCTCCTTCCTCTTCCTCCGGGCCACAACCCAACCAACTTACCCACCCAAAAACAGCCGCAATTACCTCAACTGCATCCTCCTCAGCACCCGCTCCATCCACAAGCACGCCCTCAAAATCTGGAACCTGCTAGACTCCACCTCCCCAGATGTCGCCTTCCTTTCCGAGGCCTGGCTGAACCCCGCATCTGCTGGACATCGCCACTGCAATACCCGACGGCTACAAGATCTGCCACAAAGACCGGAGCAACCGACCTGAAGGAGGCATCACCATCATCCACAAACACACCATCCAAGTCACAACCAGCTCCGACGACCACTCACCAGGCCTAGAACACCTACACTTAAAGATCCAGGTCAACCCCAACCCCACTTCCGCGGCACCCTCATCTACAGACCTCCCGGACCTCGTCCCACCTTTTGCGACTCCATCACCGACCACATCGCACCCCATGCCCTCGCCTCAATGGACTACATCCTCCTCGGTGACCTCAACTTCCATCTTAACAACCCCAACTATCACAACACCTTCACCCTTATGGAACACCTCGGAACCATCGGACTGAAGCAACTCGTAAACTTACCCAACCCACGCAGCCGGCCACACCCTCGAACAAATCTTCTCCTCAGGCAACCACATCTCAGTCAATCACATGACCGAACTCCTCTGGACTGACCACCACTGCATACACTTCTCCTTCAACAAACCCACCACCCACCTTCGACAGTACCACCCACCCCGCAGAAACTAGAACATCACCACCCAAGACCAAGTACACCACACCCTAAACAAATCCTCCCTACCTACCTCCACATACGCCAACTCCTCCACCCACAACCTCCACTGCTGGATTACAGACTGCTCTAACACCCTCGCCCCCCCCCAAAAAAATGTCCAGCCGCCAAACCATCAACAAGGCCAGCTGGTTCACCCGGCCCTCCAGGACTCCAAACACCACTGCAGACGATTGGAAAGAACCTGGAGATCCAGCAAGATCCTTCTGGAAAAAGCTGCCTTTAAGAAAGCAATCACCACCCACCACCACCTCATAAAAACCGCCAAAAAAACAGCCATCTAACGCACACAACAGCAAGGAGTTGTTCTCAGTCATCAAGGAATTCTCTAAACCCAACAGCGACATCACCAACATCCTACCCTCCCCGGACCTCTGCAATACCCTCGCAAGATCCTCGACACCACACACGGACTATTTGGAGCCCCCTCACCACAGAGGACACCCTCAGAATCATGAAATCCATCCACTCCGGCGCACCATCGGACCCATACCCCGATCACATATTCAACAAAGCACCCCTGAACTTCGCCGCACCATCAACTGCTCCATCAAAACCAGCACCTTTCCGGATGTCTGGAAGCACGCAGAACTGAAACCCCTGCTGAAGAAACCCTGAATAACTACTGCCCCATCTTACTACTCCCCTTCCCGGCCAAAGTCATAGAGAAGTCCATCAACTTGTAACTTATTGACCACATTGAGGCCAACCACACCCTGGACCACTCCCGATCCAGTTTCAGAAGCAACCACAGCACCGAGATCGCCCTCATCGACGCCACAGATGACATTCGCGCCATGTTCGACTTAGGAGAAACCGCCGCCCTCATCCTCCTAGACCTCTCAGCAGCTTCCTACACTGTCGACCACAACTCCCTCCGCACCAGCCTACACGATGCCGGCATCCACAGCAAAGCCCTGGAATGGATCACCTCCTTCCTCATGGGCAGGACCCAGAAAGTCAGACTCCCGCCCTTCTCCAAACCCACACCAGTCAACTGCGGTGTACCGCAAGGCTCTTTGCTGAGCCCCACCCTCTTCAACATCTACATGGCCCCTCTCGACGCCATGACCTCAACATCGTCTCCTACGCCGACGACACCCAGTTAATCATCTCACTCACCCGAGATCCCACCACCGCCAAAAAGAACGTCCACAAAGGCCTGACAGCAGTCGCCACCTGGGTGAATGACAACCGGCTCAAACTGAACAAAGACAAAACCGAAGTCCTCCTCCTCTGACCCAATAAATCCGCATGGGACGACTCCTGCTGGCCCACTTCACTGGTCACCCTCCAACCTCAACCGACCACGCATGAAATCTAGGCTTCATCCTGGACTCCTCACTCTCCATGGACCGACAAATCAATGCCATAACCTCAAAATGCTTCCACATTCTCCACCTGCTACCAAAAATCTTTAAGTGGATCCCTACCGAAACCAAGAAAACAGTCACCCACGCCCTCGTCAAAAGCCGGTTGGACTAAGGCAATGCACTCTACGCCGGCTCCACCATCGAACTCCAAAAGAGACTCCAATGTATCCAGGATGCCTCAGCCAGACTCATCCTAGACATCCCTCTCCAATGCCACATAACCGAACACCTAAGGAACCTTCACTAGCTCCCCATCAACAAGATAATCACCTTCAAGCTCCTTACCCATGCATTCAACGCCCTACACAACATCGGACCCAGATACATCAACCACCGCGTAAATTTCTACACCTCTGCCAGACAACTCTGACCGGCTGACCAAGCACTCGCAGTCATCCCCCGCATCAGCAAATCCAAAGCAGGCGGAAGATCCTTCTCCCACATGGTAGCAAAGACATGGAACACACTCCCTCTGCACCTCAGACAATCCACCTCCCTTACAAAGTTCAGAAAGGACCTCAAAACCTGGCTCTTCGACTGAAAGCCCACCCCCCACCCCCCTCCTCTTATCCACTTTCTCTTAGCGCCTGGAGACCCTCACGGGTGATTAGTTTGCACTCTATAAGTACCCAATAGATAGATACATAGATGTCATGAGCAGGAGTATAGGGGATAGGAGGGAGAGTATCTGGAGACGAGGTCGGAGATATACAGGGGAGCAGTGTTATTGAGGCAAAAATTCAAAAGCGGGGCAGCAGATGTAAAAGTTTAAAAAATAACTTTTATTTAGTCATTAAAAATTGCACAAATAGGATCAAGAGGCGAGTGCACCGGTCTTACGCGTTTCAGCTTGCCCCTTCCTCATAGATCGGTCTATGAGGAAGGCACAAGCTGAAACGCGTAAGATCCTATTTGTGCAATTTTTAATGACTAAATAAAAGTTATTTTTTAAACTTTTACATCTGCTGCCCCGCTTTTGAATTTTTGTACTATTATTGGATTGGAACCTGTCAGGGTTTTTCCCTTTTTTGTTTGCCATGTGCTGCTGGCAGCAATTTTACTCACCTCTCTTGCTGACTATGGTGCATTGTGGGGGATGCTGCTCATTTCCTGCACTTCCTTTTATGGCCAGACTGGTGTGCATCATCTGTGTGAGACAGGATGCAGTCTCAGAATTGTGATGTCATCACTTATTATTTAAAGGGCCTCTGTTCAGTATGCTTTGCCTTTGCGTGGTCTCATACCTGTTTGTGAGAGTTCCTGTGTATTACCTGGCTGCCTGACGTCCTTCCTGGTTCCTGATCCCTGGCTTGTTCCTGACTCTGCTGTTTTCCTTGTTCCTGATTCCGGCTCGTCTGACTATTCGCTTTGGCTCCTGACTCGGCTCGTCTGACTACCAGCTCTGGTTTTGACTCCTGGCTTGTTATTTGACTTGTGGACTTTTTATTATTTTTTTGTTATTAATAAAGGTGTGATTATTTTTGCACTTCTCGTCTCAGTCTGATTCCTGGCACCCTGACATTACGCAAAGCTCATGAATCCTGATAGTGCTAATAATCCACCTTTACCTGCCATCATTTCCAGGATGGATGAACAAGATCACTGCTTGGATCAATTTGCACTAGCCCTGCAAACCCTGCTGACTCGCACTGCACATTGTGACCAAAGTGTCCCACAAGTTATGGCTGCTCCTGTTTCCACTGCTCCACCTAGTCCTACCAGGAGCATGTCCGGCTCTGCACCTCTACCTCAGCAATATGGAAGTGATCCTATTCAGTGCAGGGTTTTTTTGATCCAGATAGCCATTTACTTTGAGATGTTACCTCAGGCGTTTCCCTCTGACAGAGCTAAGGTGGGATTTCTCATCTCGTTACTCTCTGACACAGCTCTTGCCTGGGCTAATCCCTTGTGGGAGACTAATAAACCTGTGATTTCAAATTACCCTGAATTTGTGGCCTCCTTTCGAAGGGAATTTGATGTTCCAACTCGCTCCTCCTCTGCTGCTAAACGACTCATGTCCATTCAGCAAGGTACAAGATCTGTTACTCAGTATGCTATTGAGTTCCGTACGCTTGCCGCAGATGTTGGTTGGAACAATGAAGCCCTTGTTGCCGCCTTCTTTCATGGGCTCTCTGATGCGATTAAAGACAAAGTTGCTGCCAGAGATTTACCAGAGGATCTCGAGGCATTGGTGTCTTTTTTTATCCTAATTGACATCAGACTCAGAGAGAGACCCTCTTTTAAGGAGCGCTTGCAGAAGCCTCCTGTTCCGTTGTCTCCTACGTGTTCGTTCCCACCCATGCCTCCCTCTCCTCCCATGCCTCCTGGTCCCAAGTCACCAGGTACTGCTAAGCTGATGCAGTTGGGATTCACGCATCTCTCAGCGGCGGAGAGGGCCTTTAGGAGGAGGGAGGGGCTCTGCCTCTATTGTGGGTTACAGGGCCACCTTTTGAAGTCTTGTCCTACACGGCCGGGAAACGCTCACACCTAAGGTCCTGTCGGGGGCAGACCTTGGGTGTTTTATCCTCATCCCTGGAACCGCTTAAGGAGAAACCTTTAGTCACGGTTGTCCTTTCTTGGGTGGACTCCTCCATAGTCACCCAGGCTCTTGTTGACTCCGGTGCTGCGGGCTATTTCATTGACAGTGCTTTTGTATCAAAGCACTCCATTCCTGTTTTGCCTCGGTCCGTTCCACTTTCTATTGAGGCCATTGATGGCAGGCCCCTTCAGCCCGCACTCGTTACTCACGAAACTGCTCCGTTGTCCATGGCTGTTGGGGCTCTCCATTTTGAAACCCTCCAGTTCTAGGTGATAAACTCTCCGCATTTTCCGGTTGTTCTGGGTTATCCCTGGCTCCAATTGGAGCATGTCCGAAATGATGTCATGGTCCCCGCAATGTATTTCCACTTGTCTTCGGAAACCAGTTAAAGTCTTGTGCACTTCTTCGGTATCTCAATTGCCAGAGGAGTACCAAAAGTTCCTAGACGTTTTTGACAAGGTGCGTGCGGGTACGTTGCCTCCATACTGGTTTTACTATTGTACTATAGACCTGCAACCCGGAGCCATTCCTCCTCGGGGCCGGGTTTACCCTCTGTCTGTTGCAGAGAATTGTGCTATGGAGGAGTATGTTGCCGATGCTCTGTCGTGGGGGATCATCCGCAAATCCTGCTCTCCTGCAGGGGCTGGCTTCTTCTTTGTGAAGAAAAAGGGTGGCGAGTTAAAACCATGCATCGATTATAGGGGTCTTAATCGTCTTACCATTAAGAATGCTTACCCTATTCCACTCATTACGGAACTCTTTGACCGCCTCAAGGGAGCTACGGTCTTTACTAAACTTGATTTGAGAGGAGCGTACAATCTCATTAGGATCAAGGAGGGTCACAAATGAAAAACAGCATTTAACACCAGGAGCGGGCATTATGAGTATCTTGTAATGCCCTTTGGCCTATGTAATTGTCACATATACGTTTTTATTGTGTGTATATCCCTTTAATGGGCGGAATTAACATTCAGCAATCCGCTATTTAAACCACCTATTCCCCTCACTCATTGCTTGGTATTCCTTGTCCATGCTACCTTAACCAGTAACCTGCATCCTGATCGTGACCGGAAGGTTCCTGTGTCTCTCTCCTCCTCTCCTGCTCTGTCGGATCTCTTGGAGTACTCCACGGTGACGTCACATGCCGACATCGCACAGAACTGCACACTGTATCTTGCTGCAGCCTTGTCAGCTCTGCCTCTGACACTCGAATAGGGTTTGACTTCCTTGCTTTCAAGTAAGCTTACTAAACACCTTATGCAGCACCATTTACTTCTGTTAAAGTATACTTTATTATTTAATTCATTACTCACATAATCTCCTATCATTTGGTATTACTATCTGTAGGATTCTTAACAGATAGGGTTAATACCAGCAGTACTAATTACACCTACAGTAAATAGTACTGCTGGTATTAACCCTATCTGTTAAGAATCCTACAGATAGTAGTTTCTACCTTTATTATCAGTAGTACAACATTTGAACTGTGTAATTTAATTACTTGCCACAGTTGGGTTCTATTTTGTGAATACATTTTCCTCCCTTATAGGGAATTACAGAAAGAGATTCTACAGCTGTGACAGTAATGCTCCTGCTGTTTTCCAGGAATTTATTAATGATGTCCTACGAGATATGTTGCAACAGTGTGTTGTGGTGTACTTAGACAACATCCTCATACACTCACCCACACTTGAGGCTCATCGTTCTGATGTTATACGGGTTCTTCAGAGACTACGTGAGAACAGCCTGTTTTGTAAACTCAAGAAATGTGAGTTCCATCAGACTCAAGTAACCTTCCTAGGTTTTGTTATCTCCGTTGCAGGGTTCTCCATGGATCCTGACAAGTTATCTGCAGTTCTGCAGTGACCTCGCCCAGTTGGTCTTCGGTCTATTCGTTTTTTGGGGTTCGCCAATTACTATAGAAAGTTTATTAAAAACTTTTCTTCCTTGGTCAAACCTATCACAGACATGACCCGTAAAGAGAATGATCCACTCCATTGGTCACCTACTGCCATTAAGGCCTTTGATAGTCTTAAGACTGCCTTTGCTGCTGCTCCAGTTCTGGCTCATCCTAACCCTGTCCTGCCTTTCGTTCTTGAGGTCGATGCGTCTGAGACTGGAGTAGGTGCCCTCTTGTCTCAATGTCCTACGCCTGATGGTTCCTTGCATGCGTGTGGTTTCTTCTCTAAGAAATTGTCTCCAGCGGAGTGCAATTATGAAATTGGCGACAGGGAATTACTGGCCATAATTTTGGCACTCAAGGAATGGAGGCATCTTCTCGAGGGTACTAGCGTGCCAGTGCTCATTCTTACTGACCACAAGAATTTAACTTATCTATCTGAAGCAAAACTTTGGCGCCCCGACAGGCCAAATGGGCGCTATTTTTGTTTCGGTTTAATTATGTGGTCTCCTACCTGCCTGGTAGTAAGAATGTTAGGGCTGATGCCCTCTCTCTACAATTTTGGCCTCTGTCCAAGGAGGAGTCTGTACCTACTCCTGTTATACCTCCTGACCATATTTTAGCTACCATACATACTAATTTGACTTCTCCCTTGGGGGAGGAGATCCTGGCTGCACAAACCAATGCACCTCCTGAGAAACCTAGTGGTAAGTGTTTTGTTCCTGAGAATCTTTGAACTAAACTTTTGCACACTTACCACTATCCTAAAGCCGCAGGTCACCCAGGCAAGAACCAAATGATTTGGTCTGACACTCGACAATTCTGGTGGCCAGCTCTTCGTTCTGATGTTGCTGCGTATGTTGCCTCCTGCTCAGTTTGTGCACAGAATAAGACTCCTCGATGTCTTCCTGTGGGTCTTCTTCAACCTATTGCTAATGGTGAGCGTCCTTGGACATATCTTTCCATGGACTTCATTGTCGAGCTCCCTGTTTCCAATGGCAATGCTGTTATCCTTATGGTGGTTGACCGTTTTTCTAAAATGTCACATTGCATTCCCTTGATGAAGTTGTCTACCGCTCAGGAGCTTGCTTCAATTTTTGCCCGGGAGGTCTTCCATTTACATGGGTTACCCAAGGAGATAGTGTCAGACCGGGGTAGCCAGTTTGTCTCTAGATTTTGGAGTTCCTTTTGTGCTGAAATGGGGATCCAGCTTTCCTTCTTCTCGGCATATCACCCTCAATCCAATGGGGCTGCAGAACGGTCTAATCAAGCTCTGGAACAGTTCCTCCGTTGCTATGTCTCAGATCACCACAATAATTGGTCTGAACGGTTACCTTGGGCAGAGTTTGCTCTTAATAGTGCTATTAATGCTTCCTCCAAGTTATCCCCGTTCATGGCAAATTATGGGTTTCAACCATCCTTGTTGCCCGATTCATTCATGTCTCAGGGTATTCCGGCTTTGGAGGAGCATCTCCACCAACTCCGTTCCACGTGGGTGCAGATTCAGGATTGCCTTCATAGTTCTATGCAGCGCCAAAAGTTCCAGGCTGATCGTAGGCATCTGCCCGCGCCTTCCTACCAGGTTGGTGAGAGGGTTTGGCTGTCCTCCTGCAACTTGAAACTTTGTGTGCCTTCCAATAAACTGACTCCCCGTTATGTTGGTCCTTTTCGAATACCCCGACGGGTCAATCCTGTGGCCTATGCTCTTGACCTTCCTCCTGCAATGCTCATCTCCAATGTTTTTCATGTCTCCCTCTTGAAACCATTGGTTTGTAATCAGTTTACCACTGTGTTGCCTCGTCCCTGTCCTATCTTTGTTAACAACCATGAGGAGTATGAGGTCAGCAGCATTATTGACTCTTGTGTGTCCAGGGGCCGTGTACAGTATTTGGTTCACTGGAGGGGCTACGGTCCGGAGGAGCGTTCTTGAGTTCCCTCCTCTGATGTTCATGCTCCCGCCCTCCTCCGTGTCTTCCATGCCTGTTTCCCCAATAAGCCTTTTGTCCTCCCGCGGGGGAGGGGTCATTGAGGGGAGGGTACTGTCAGGGTTTTTTCCCTGTTTTGTTTGCCATGTGCTGCTCACCTCTCTTGCTGACTATGGTGCATTGTGGGGGATGCTGCTCATTTCCTGCACTTCCTTTTATGGCCAGACTTGTGTGCATCATCTGTTTGAGACAGGATGCAGTCTCAGAATTGTGATGTCATCACTTATTATTTAAAGGGCCTCTGTTCAGTATGCTTTGCCTTTGCGTTGTCTCAGACCTGTTTGTGAGAGTTCCTGTGTATTACCTGGCTGTCTGACGTCCTTCCTGGTTCCTGATCCCTAGCTTGTTCCTGACTCTGCTGTTTTCCTTGTTCCTGATTCCGGCTCGTCTGACTATTCGCTTTGGCCCCTGACTCGGCTCGTCTGACTACCAGCTCTGGTTTTGATTCCTGGCTTGTTATTTGACTTGTTGACTTTTTATTATTTTTTTGTTATTAATAAAGGTGTGATTATTTTTGCACTTCTTGTCTCAGTCTGATTCCTGGCACCCTGACAGGACCCCATGTAGCGGTTTGCAAGCAGATGTGTTTTTGATTTAGGAAAGTGGGTGGAGCCTAGCCATAAGAGTGGAGCATGGAGACGCCGAGATTGTTTGGCATGTTACCGCAGTAAGTTGTCATTGATGTGGGTCCACGAGCGGATAGAAGATCTGACCAGGACCAGAAGAGAGCACGCCTAGTAAGTTGATTGAGATTGACTGACTTTGCTGTTTTTTTACATTGGCGCTCACAGGGACTGGGATAACACGGATGACCCTAATCACACAGAAACAGACAGAGCACAGTGCGCTGTGATAAAGGGAAAGGTTTTTGTTTTGAATAGCGTTATTGAGGGCCTTGTATTTCAGAGTTAGGATTTTGTGTTTTATTCTGGAGATTAGAGGAAACCAGTGAAGGGACTGGCAGAGAGGTGCAGCAGATGAGGAACAATGCGTAAGGAAGATCAGCCTGGCAGAGACATTTATTATGGATTGTAAGGGAGATAGACGGCGGCTAGGGAGACCAGAGAGGATGGAGTTGCAATAGTCAAGGCTAGATGAGAGAGTAGATTAAAGTCTTAGTTGTGTTGTGTTAGGAAGTGCCAAATTTTGGAGTTTTTAAGGTGGAGGGGGTTAAGTGTGACCTCCAAGACATCAGGCATGTGGGGTTGGGGTAATGATGTTATTATAACCATTTATAGAATGTTGGGGCTAGAGATTTTGGAAGAGGGGTGGAAATAAGGAGCTCAGTTTTGTTGAGATTTAGCTTAAAGGGGCAGTCTAGTCAAAATTGAACTTTGATGATTCAGATAGGGCATGTCATTTTAAACAACTTTCCAATTGACTTTTATCATCAAATTTGCTTGGTTCTCTTGGTGTTTTTGGTATTCTTTGTAGAAAGCTAGGTTGGCTCATATGCTAATTTCTAAGCCCTTGAATGCCACCTCTTATCTTAGTGCATTTTGACAGTTGTCACAGCTAGACAGCGCTATATAGATACCATTGTGCTCACTCCTGTGGAGTTATTTATGAGTCTGCACTGATTGGCTAAAATGCAAGTCTGTCAAAAGAACTGAAATAAGGGGGCAGTCTGCAGAGGCTTAGATAAAAGGTAATCACTATACAAAAAGTACATTAAAGGGACAGTCTAGTCCAAAACAAACTTTCATGATTCAGATAGGGCATGTAATATTAAACCATTTTCAATTTTGCTTTGTTCACTTGGTATTCTTAGTTGAAAACTTAACCTAGGAGGTTCATATGCTAATTTCTTAGACCTTGAAGGCCGCCTCTTAAGAATGCATTTTAACAGGTTTTTCACCACTAGAGGGTGTTAGTTCATGTTTTTCATACAGATAACACTGTGCTCATGCAGGTGAAGTTACCTGGGAGCTATCACTGATTGGCTAAACTGCAAGTCTGTCAAAAGAACTGAAATAAAGGGGCAGTTTGCAGAGGCTTAGATACAAGATAATCACAGAGGTAACAAATA
>NC_069503.1:24478513-24653513 GCF_027579735.1 Bombina bombina | reverse complement strand
AGCTTTGCATACAAGTCAGATCTCCTAACACACCAAAGGATTCACACTGAGGTTAAACCTTTCATGTGTACCGAGTGTGGAAAATATTTTACACAAAAGTGTAACCTCATGTATCATGAAAGGATCCATACCGGAGAAAGACCATTCACTTGTACAGAGTGTGGAAAAAGTTTTAAACAAAATTCAGACCTCCTAAAACACCAAAAGTACCACACTGGTGAGAGACCATTCGCATGTACCAAGTGCGGGAAATGTTTTACACAAAAGAGCAATCTCACATATCATGAAAGTTTCCATACAAGGGATAGACCGTTCACTTGTACAGATTGTGGAAAAAGCTTTAAACAAAAATTATATCTTATAAAACACCAAAAGCTTCATACAGGAGAGAAGCCTTTCACTTGTGTAGAGTGTGGGAAATCTTTTACACAAAAGAGTAGCCTTATAGCTCATGCGAGGATTCACACAGGGGAAAGACCCTTCACGTGTACAGAGTGTGGGAAAAGCTTTACATATAATTCATATTTACTGAAACATCAAATGATTCACACCGGGGAGAGGCCTTACTCATGTAAAGACTGTGGGAAGAATTTCACACAAAGGAGTAGTCTCACATCTCATAAAAAGATTCACACCAGAGTAATTCTATTCCCATGTACAGAGTGTGGAAAAAGCTTTACATCTAAGTCTTATCTCTTAAAACACCAAATGCTTCATACAGGCCAGACGCCATTCACATGTACAGAGTGAGAGAAAGTTTCACATGAAAGAGAGATCTCAAATCCTCTGGGTGGTTCCACACGCACAAAAAAGTAACTAAAGACTAAAGTCATAAATAAGTCAGATTTCCCTAAACATCAAACAGTTTATAAGAAGGAAAAAGCCTTTTATGAACATAGAATGTGTAGGTAGATTAGAAACGTTCATCATGGGGTCCAAAAATAAAAAAAAATAATATAGACAAATGCAAATATATGTAGAATTCTTCTTTATTATTTATATCTATAGCAGTGTATGGTCGATATCACGTGATGCAGAAAGGGATATGGAACACTGAGACTGTCGTATGAAATTATTAATTGTGTGTGGGAAAAAAACAAATTAATTTTGTTCATTATTTATTTTACTCTGTTTTTCATGTCATTTAACTTTGAAAAGTGCACATTGTAAGACTTCACAAGCCTAATGCTGCAACGTACAGTGCACATGTTGCTAACAAAATGACCGAGGCTAGTCTTAGCTACTCAAGTACTTCCAGATTGGCTCCACCAAAGAAGGTGAGCGATGGATGATGTTTGGATATTGAAGAATAACTGCAGAAAATTTATGTTAATGTATGTAACAAGTTTTTTTGTGCTTGGCCAGTATGTTAATTTATTGTAATATAATAGAAAAGTATTTTCATATTTTTGGTGCCCAAAAATATTACTGCTATAGTGCACTATCATCAATCAAATTAAATCAATAGCGCTTTTAGTTTTGTGCTTAATAATATATTTGTGCTTGAGCGAAAGTCTAGGACGCATTAACATCAGGATGTCAAACAGTGCGAGTGCATTAAATCCCTAACATAATAGACTAATAATATTAGAGATTACTCAAGAGGCTCAGGGTAATGCCCAAAGTAATGTAATTCCCCAATCAACACTATTTTTTATGCCTCTGTCTGGGGGGGGTTCAAGGATGTCGCTCCTTTGATCCTCTGGCATCTACCCCAAGTGAACCTTGAGGAGTTTGCCCTCCTTGAACCCCACAAGCAGAGGCAAAAAAGATAGTGAAAATGTGTGAATTACAGTGCATCGTATATATGATGCAGTGACTTGATGCACTCTGAGAAGATTTATCATGTTACATCGGGCTTTACCCAGAGCCGCTTGGGTAATGTCAGCTTTACCCGGGTAATGCTAGGATTACTCGATTTAGAATTTTACCAGCTAAATATATATATATATATATATATATATATATATACATATATATATATATATATATATATATATATATATATATATAGAGAGAGAGAGAGAGAGAGCGAGAGAGAGAGATTGAGCAAGCAATTGGTGTGTATGCACTCCCACTATCAGTCAGTAACTGCCAGGGTGCTATAAGAAATGTAAAGTTCATGGTAATAAGCACTCGCTGGTCTTAGGGTGTCTGTGTCAACCAAAAAACTTTATTCCATGTGACGTTTCGGGACCAAACACAGTCCCTTCCACTGACAAACAAATAGTAAACTCAGACCTTTTAAAGGCCCCTAGAGCCATCCCACAAACTGCAGCCAATCCAGGCCGTCCGTACAACACACCCCTTCAGAAGCAATCCCCCATTGGATAAGCAACACGCAATAATTATCATAAATGTGGTTCCTTTGTCTGAGCACTCAGTGGGCTGATCAGCTAGGTCTGGTTTGCGTGAAAACTTAAAAAGCAATGTCGGAACCGGGGTAAGAAAAACATAAACAATGACGAGACTGGCCGCACCCTCACCGGACCAATCAACAAACAAGGCTGGGCGTGTCGTACGTGTGGTTCACATGCCCCTAGGCCGGACCATTAAACCCCTACAGGCCAAGAATAAACTCTTGTCGATGATCATAACTCTCTTTACCCAAACTGTCACTACCGATAATAAATCCACACCTAGGACAGAACACCCAAAATGATGACACAATGCACTATGTGAGCTTTCCGTAAGAGAGGAACCAGGGGGTGGAGGGTGGACTCAACTGTCATACGTGTACCAACCAGATTACCTTTAGGTATAGAGGAGGCTGAGACCCCCTACATCTCAATCCCCACCATCACTTGTCACGATCAGTATCCAACCTAGCCACAATCCTCACACAATCAGATCACCCAGATCCATAGCAAACAGTGATCACACGAACACACTACGTAAAATGAAAAAGTGGGGAGCAGGGGCCGGAGGGCAGATTTAGCCGTCACTCGCCCCATGAGAGTACCAATCAAATGGAACTCCGGACCATAAGAGGCAGAGGCACCAACCGTCTCAGACGAAATCCACGACCATTGGGCGAATACCTCACTTATCAGCTGGTGTCTATCAAAAAACGGAGCCTGTCAAAAACTACACATACACTGAAACATCATCAGAACCTGCTTACATTCCCATTGTGTGAAGAAATATCACAAAAATAACCATCACTATCTTGTGCATATGAGTAACACCAATGTGTTCATTATATAGTTACAGAAATGCTGGCTTCACAGTTACCCTGGAATCCTACCAATCACCAGCAACTCTGTTTATCCATACAGACCACTAGACATGAGATATCATGAGGAGTCTCTGCAACATATAACCATACTCAAACATACAAAGCTCTAGTAATTAAAAAAAATAAAGCAACAGTAAGGCACTGAAATAATAAAGAAAAAACACAAACACAAAAACCATTGAAATCTATCCACCAATACATATGTTCAATAAAATAAATGTAGCATAAGCTACATATTAAGAGACCTATAGAATAAGGTCAAAAATATATATAAGTAGACCCTTAGACTAAGGTCAAAAATAAGTGACTAGACCATCCCACTACCGTGAACCGTGGGGCACCCATGCTCCACACAAACTCCCTGACCAGATAAAGACAGAACTATAAAAACTTCAGGTATATCAAGCAAATGTTGCGTTCCTCCACTAGGCCCCAAAAAAAGGACAAACAAAAATAGAACACGCAGACCAGATCATCGACCTCACCAATGAATCCAGACTCAGGACCCTACTAAATAAACTAAAAAACAAAATTGGTTAAAATAACATACGAGAATATGTTAGCAGTATAAAATTGTGTGTGTGAATTACATTAAAAACAACACATCACAGACAGACAAATAAGACCGTGACAGAGAACCATTGACAGAAAGAGGAATCAGCAGATAGATACATTTGAAAATGGCATTGTGTGCACTCAATCTACAATTAACTCTTGTAATAGACATAGTAATGGCTAATTCCTGAAAGTTTCAGGTGGAACGGGTCGTGAGCTCTCGGAGAAAAGGTGGACCATGAACTCTCAAAAATCAATCAGGGAAATACCGAAGTATACCCTATTAATAGACATCAGTGTGTTTGGCCCTAGGGACCCAAGGGGGACGCCCCCCTTGGACTCCACCAATCAGAATGGATTATTGATCCCCATTTTTCGCCCATAGGCGTCCTTTGGGTAGGTGCTAAAGGCAGCACTGCCAGCCAGTGTGTACATTCAGTCCCCTTGGGCTCAAAGTTCCCAGTTCATAAATCCATCTCGACTCCTTCTGCAATAGAAGCTTTGCTTTGTTGCCACCTCTTCTCAGGGTTGGTACATAATTTATTATTCTAAATCTGAGCTCATTCACCGAATGCCCTGCCTCCAGAAAGTGGCGTTCTACAGGTTGATCCGACTTCCCTTTAGAGATAGCTGCTCATATGCTGAACCGGTTGTTGGCCATTCTTGTCCTGGCATCATCTACATTTTTCCCTGTGTAGAACTTCCCACATGGGCAATTGAGAAGGTAAATTACATACTTTTTAGTGCATGTAAGGAAGAATCTGATGTCATATTTTTTTCTTCTAGTAAGAATGATGGAAATATGAGCCCGTCAGCATGCCATTACAGGTCACACAGCTGGTACACTGAAAGCATCCCTTCTTCTTTGTTTTTCATCCAAGTCTGTTGGACTGGTTCAGAGTTGAAGTCCGCTCTCATCAGGGAATCTTTCAAATTCCGACCACGTCTGAACCCGATTCTTGGGGCTGCCCTTCCCTGGAAAGGTAGTGTAGTATCAGCTTCTATTAGTTTCCATTCATCTTTGACTGCTTTAGTTATCAGTTGACTCTCAGGTGTAAAGGTGGTTACAAATGTCAGTCATCCAACCCCTTGGGGTGGGTAGCCTTTTCTTGCATCTCCAAGAGCTGCTTCCTTTTGTATCCCCTTTCCAAAAATCTCAGTGTGATTTCATTAAGTTGCTGTTGGCATATATCGCTATTGGTGTTGTTCCTAATGACCCTCTGATATTTTGCCTTGGGGATGTTATGAATTAGAGTTGGTTGGTGGCAGCTTCGAGCATGAAGCAATGAATTGCGGTCTGTGGCTTTTCGAAATAGAATTGTCCCTAGAACTTCATTTGTCTTAAAAACCCTCACATCCAGGTAGTCAACCGTATTGATGTTAACTGTATGTGTAAAGAGAATAGTGCTATCCAGCATGTTCAAATCTTCAATCCACTTCAGCAAACTCTCTTCTCCATCACCCCAAATGAGAAACAGGTCATCAATATATCAACAGAAATATTTGATTTGTGCAGTGCCATAAACATTCATCTTCGTGGTTTCATATTCCGCCATAAACAGATTGGCCAGGGATGGGGCCACATTCGACCCCATCGCTGTTCCCGAAATATGTAGGTAAAAACTCCTATCAAAGAGAAAAAAAATTCTGTCAGGCATATCGTGATTAACGATATTAGAACCTCTTCAGGTGGTTCAAGGTATACCGCTTGTCTCAGGGTGTTGACAACCGCTGCAATCCCAACCATGTACAAGCTTGATATATCAAGGGGTACCAGCAAGTCGGATAGATTGATGTTGTCAAGTTTTGTGATACATGTGATGAAATCATAAGAATCTTGTGTATACGACTTCATGGTTTTCACCAATGGCTGAAGATAAAAGTACACAAATTGTGCGAGGGGCTGTAACAATGAGCCCCTCGCTGAGACAATAGGTCTCCCAGGTGGTGTCTCTGCGTTTTTGTGGATCTTGGGTAAGGTGTAAAAGAGTGGTATCAACAGGTAATCCCATTTCAAAAAGTTGAAATCATGTTGTGAGATTAGTTCACCCTGTTTCCATTCCAGTAATAGCATGTCAATTTTCCTCTTGAGTCAGGCAGTAGGATCCCCTTGTAGCGGTAGGTAGGTCTTCGTGTCCATCAGCTGTCTCAAAATCTCTGCCTTATAATCTGTGTCATCCATAAGAACCACCGCTCCACCCTTATCCGCTGGACGGATCACAATGGAAGTATCATATTTTAGTATTTTTAGTGCCACTCGCTCTTCTTTGATCAAATTATCAATGTGTCTCTTCCTTGGTCTATTTTTAATTTGATGTGTAAGGAAGTTAGTTACCGTATTTATAGTGTGATTGTGTGATACTGGACCCCTTAGTTCTGAACTCACAACCAGAATCAGAACCAGATCTATAGAATTCTATCAAACGTAAATGTCTGCCAAATTTCTGGACATCAATAAAAACATTAAACTCATTGAGCATGGTAGTCGGTACAAAGGATAAACCTTTATTCTATAGACTCTCTTCTGCCTTGGTTAGTAGCCGTGAGCTGATGTTAAACACTGTGCTTGTTAGCTCCTCTGAAATGGGGGGAGGCGGGCAATGCCCCCCTCCTCGTGTGTGGCCTGTGCCTTGGCCTAAAAAACGAGTAGTTAAAGGGTGTGTTGCCAGAGGTGGTAGTGACACTTGTCCCCATCATTTGAGTCCCAGTATCCTCTATTGCTCCTGGATCTGGTGACCATACCCCAGGTCTGGGTGACATTTGTTCTGCTGGAAATATCTGTGTCAGAGCTATTACCACAGTTGTAATCAACTTTTTTGTATATCTTTTGTTAAGTCTTGGTCTGAATGACCTCCTCTCGTCTGGTGTCATCATCCATCTGTAGATAGATTTATAAGTATAATCTTGAGACACAGTTTGCAATTTGCAGTTCTTAAATGAAATCAATTCAATCAATTCCTGTTTGTATGCCTTCACTTGAAGAGATAGCTTCACCAGCCATTCAGTGTTAGAATCAGACTCCAAGATTATAGTCTTATCTTATCAAATACTCGTATTACTGTTTTTACTTCTTTCAAGAGACAACCCACCTCTCTAATTACCAATAACATCAAGTCAAATGAACATTTATTTAATATTTTGCACCAGTTGATATAAGAATCATTATTGGACCGTCCTATGGTGGGGACATTCCTCACCCTAAAGCCTCTGGGTATCATTATTTTTTTTTTTTATGCTAATCCGAAAGGTGTGTTCCATGAAGGTTCAGGTCTATCTCTTGCTGTTTTAATTTTGCCAATGTGTTATATAAGGACTGATGTGATTCCTCCACTTGTTGTTCCTCCACAGAGCCGAAGCGGATATTATCCACATCCTCGTCCGTAAACGTAAACGTGAAGATATCCTCATATTTCTCCTCGTAGTTTCCAATTCAATAGTTTCTCTGTCTGTAATACTGTCTGTCTCCGGGGTGTGAAAAAATGAGAGAAGTATCCAGGTAAAGGGACAACCCCTATGTGGGTGCACTGCACTGCATAAGAATTAGTATGTAGTGCAGATAGTGTGTATGCACTCCAACTACATGTAAAGTTTGTGGTAATAAGCACTCGCTGGTCTTAGGATGTCTGTGTCAACCAAAAAACTGTTATTCCATGTGACGTTTCGGGACCAAACACGGTCCCTTCCTCTGACAAACAAATAGTGAACAAAATCAGCCTATTTTTTGACACAGACATCCTAAGACCAGCGAGTGCTTATTACCACGTATATATATATATATATATATATATGTACCCACCTTTTTTTAACCTTTATTTTGAATTTAATATGAATAAATATGAGTGAAACGCGTTATCTGTATATATTATACATGTGTTTTTGATGCATATATTCGAGCGTTAACACTTTATATTTCAGGTCTCCAATAGATCTAGATTTTCCAGCGCTATTGTGTATTATGCTCAAGAGCAATACTTAATTCACCACTTGAGCAATAAGAACACACCCTGTGCTATTCATTCAAAGTATAGGGCATGCTGAAAAATACTGGCTGCATTAAGATTCTCCAGTAACCCTTTTTTTTTTTTTACCATTCACTTGTAATACCACATTGTGAGCTATCCTTAGTGCAGGGTCATGATAAAGATAATGCACTCTGTGCTAATGGTTGTGCTCCACTTGTAATCTAGCCCAATGTGTTTAATGTGCTTTTAATCGCAGAGATAAAGGGACAGTCTAGTCAAAACTAAACGTTCATGATTCAGATAGGGCATGTCATTTTAAACAACTTTCCAATTTACTTTTATTATCAAATTTGCTTTGTTCCCTTGGCATTCTTAGTTGAAAACTAAACCTAGGTATGCTCATATGCTAATTTCTAAGGCCGCCTCTTATCAGTATCCATTTGACAGTTTTTTACAGGGCATTAGTTCATGTGTGCCATATAGATAACATTGAGCTCAGGCCCGTGGAGTTACCTAGGAGTAAGCACTGATTGGCTAAAATACAAGTCTGTCAAAAGAACTGAGATTAGGGGGCAGTCTGCAAAGGCTTAGATACAAGGTAATCACAGAGGTAAAAAGTATATTAATATAACTGAGGTAAGGAGCAGTCTGCAGAGGCTTAGATACAAGGTAATCACAGAGGTAAAAAGTATATTAATATAACTGAGGTAAGGAGCAGTCTGCAGAGGCTTAGATACAAGGTAATCACAGAGGTAAAATGTATATTAATATAACTGAGATAAGAAGCAGTCTGCAGAGGGTTAGATACAAGGTAATCACAGAGGTAAAAAGTATATTAATATAACTGAGATAAGGGGCAGTCTGCAGAGGGTTAGATACAAGGTAATCACAGAGGTAAAAAGTGTATTAATATAACTGAGATAAGGGGCAGTCTGCAGAGGCTTAGATACAAGGTAATCACAGAGGTAAAAAGTATATTAATGTAACTGAGATAACGGGCAGTCAGCAGAAGCTTAGATACAAGGTAATCACAGAGGTAAAAAGTATATTAATATAACTGAGATAAGGAGCAGTCTGCAGAGGCTTAGATACAAGGTAATCACAGAGGTAAAAAGTATATTAATATAACTGAGATAAGGAGCAGAGGTAAAAAGTATATTAATATAACTGAGATAAGGGGCAGTCTGCAGAGGCTTAGATACAAGGTAATCACAGAGGTAAAAAGTATATTAATATAACTGAGACAAGGAGCAGTGTGCAGAGGCTTAGATACAAGGTAATCACAGAGGTAAAAAGTGTGTTAATATCACAGTCTCAGTTATGCAAAACTGGGAAATGGGTAATAAAGGGATCATCTATCTTTTTAAACAATACAAATTTTGGAGCAGACTGTCCCTTTAAGTTACTCTTGCTTTTGCTATGGAGGACAGACATTAGAGCTATATGTAATCATACACAGGAGAGTCTCTAAGATATACATTATTACAATAAAAAACAGCTATATATTTGCCTATTATACATATTATTGCAAGTTTAGATACTGTATTTTAGTCCTATTTGCTTTATTATAAAGTATAAAAATGGTGAAAATGTCAATTTCAATTCTATTCTTTTTATTTACTAATTTATAATGTAAAATGAAGGTACAGAAACCAAATCTTGGCGTGTTGTCACAGTGAACTGATGCTGAACTATAAACCATAAAATGTCCGAGTGACATACACTGTTGAGTACCATGTATCGAACAAGAAATTACACTAAAATATATTATAGTCAGTTTGATGTTTATATATATACCTGTATATAATCTATATATATATGGAAAAAATAAGAGACCACTGCAAAATGATCAGTTTCTCTGGTATTACTATTTATAGAAATGTGTTTGAGTAAATAAACATTTTTGTTTTGTTCTATAAATCACTGATAACATTTCTTCCAAATTCCAAATAGAAAAGCATCTTTTGCAGAAAATGACAACTGGTTAAAGTAACAAAAAAGATGCAGTGTTTTGAGACCTCAAATTAAGCAAATTTTAAAAGTTCATATTCATTTTTAAACAACACAATACTAGAGTTTTAACTTAGCAAGAGTTCAGAAATCAATATTTGGTGGAATAATTCTGATTTTTCAATGAAAGTGTTCATGTGTCTTGGCTGTTTACCACTAGTCTTTCACATTGCTGTTGTGTGACTTTATGTTATTCCTGGGGCAACAATTTAAGCAGCTCAGTTTTGTTTGATGGTTTGTGACCATTCATCTTCCTCTTGATCACATCCCAAAGGTTTTCAATGGGGTTCAGGTCTGGAGATTGGGCTGGCCATGACTTGATCTGGTGGTCCTCCATCCACACACTGATTGACCTAGCTGGGTGGCATGGAGCATTGTCCTGCTGGAAAAAAAATCCTCTGAGTTAAGTAACAATGTCAGAGCAGAAGGAAGTATGTTTTCTTCCGGGATAACCTTCTTCAGAACGTGGCTTGATTCATGCATCCTTCAGAAAGATAAATCTGCCAGAGTGGTAAGCAACGTGAGAGCAGAACTGGTCTTGATAATCTTAGAGTTTGGAACAGGCTGGCTCATCAACATGAAAGGAGAAATGGTCTTGGCAAATGTTTAGTCTGCTATAAGTGAGGTCAGCAATGTGGAAACAGAACTAGACTTTGTAGTCTCATAGTCAGGACAGACTGGATCAGCAACTTATAGATAGGACTGGGCAGGTTCTTAATCATGATGGACTGGATCAGCAATTTGTAAACAGAGTCTTAGAATAGACCAGCTCAGGAACTTGTAGACGGGACTCATCAGGCTCTTAAACAATACTGATGAAGAGAAGTTCTAATCCACAAACATTGAAATCAAAGTTGTAATTTAGTTAGGCCAGGACTAGGTTACGAGTGGAATGATATTTATCACTCACGCACTGACTGCGCTCAACTTCGGCTTTTTGTGATTTGGATACCACGCATATTACAAGTTGAAAGTAAAAAGTTTTCGCTCACACGCTAGCGCAATGTGCGCAAAAAGCTGAAGTTACAATATCGCAATCATGTTAACGTATTTTCCCATAGACTTTAATGGTTCCCAAAAAGTGGGGAAAAAACACCAAACAAGGATCCGAATGAGCATACCTATTATATATTAATACAAATACATATTTAGACATGTGTATCCATCTCTATGTTAAAGCCATTTGCAGCCTTGAGCCCTTATAACTTTTTATTGCATTTTTTTTCATTAATTTTTATTAGATAGTATTATTATAAGTGGAACTGTACTTTTAAATGTATTTCTGATGTTTTTTGTGAAACTTTTTATTCGAGTGTAACAGTTAAGCAGAGCTCTGAAGTTGTGCTAACCTGATGCGTTTAAACTTAATTGCGTTTATTTTAACATTTTAATATGCACAATAAACCCGATATCGCTCTTGCACAACTGTTAGTGCACCACTCGTAATCTGGCCCTTAGTGTGTAATAGACAAGTGTCACTTTAGGTAACACCCAAATGATCTGACGCATTTTTGAAGCACATGTGTTTGTTACCTACAGTGACACTATTTCAATAAATTACAGCTTTCATTTCAACATTTGTGGATTATCTGTTTTGTTCGATTTCATTAGTAGTTTGGGAGTACTACAGTAGTAGCCTACTACTCATTTCTTAACAAAGTTCAGTCCCCATACCTTACAGTAGATTATAATATTGTCCCCTTGCCAATCTACTGCTTATAGAACTGTCTGAGAGACGTCTTGTGATTGGGTAACAAATACACAGTGTGAACGAAAGCCAGGTTGACTACAAAAGGCGCTACCTTGTGGTATTTGAGGACGGGAATAACGGAGATAGTTTAGCGGGATCATACCGCACTACCAACAAGCTACAGAGTCCTGCCGGACCGAGGTACAGGTACGGAAGACTAAGGGCTATACACCTGGATCCTGGCAGTGTCTTATTAGTTGCATCCTGTCATTTTCCGGCTTCAATAATGGAGAAGGTATTTGTCTTCACATGTAAACTCTTACTAACTTATTGGTCTACATATCATACACCTTTGGAGCTGTTTTTTAACAATAAATAGTTTGCTTTTATACACAATCTCTCATTAAGGGGACAGCCATTGTTTCATCTAATATACAGCCAGGGAGTTGTTTTTCAACAACGGACACTTTGTTACAAATAACAGTTCCCTGCACCACATGTCTGTTATTTAATACTCTAATACCAGTATTTGATTTTACTCAAAGTCATGGACTTTGCTTTTTACGAATGAACAATAATTGTTTTCAAACTCCACTTTTGTAATACAGGTTAACAGGCAACTGTTTACAAGTATTTTAATTAGGTTCTTAGTCAGGATTGACCAGGTCAGCAACTTACAGACAGGACTTGACAGGATGTTATTCAGGATGTACCAGGTCAGCAACTTGTAGACCGAACTATCTAGATTTTTAGTCAGGATAGACCAGCTCAGCAACTTGAAGAAAGGACTGGGCAGACTCTTAGTATATACCAGGTCTGCAACTTGTAGATAGAACTGGGCAGGTTCTTAGTCAGGATCGTTGAGATCAGTTGGTTGGAGAGAGGACTAGGTATATTCTTAGTCAGGAAGGACCAGGTCAGTAAGTTGTGGTCAGAACTGGGCAGGTTCTTAGTCAGGATGTACCAGGCCAGTGACTTATAGACAGGACTAGGAAGATTCTTAGGATGGACCAGATGAGCAACTTGTAGACATGACTGGGCAGGTTCTTGGGATGCAATAGGTCAGCGATTTACCAGAGATTATGGGCATCACATGGTAGCCAAAACTGGACAGGATTATTGTAATACTTAACTATGACAAATATAGCTAGGAAGACCATAACCAACTGCCGGACACCAACACTTATGTTAAACGTAAACAGCAGATAGATAATGTTCTACAATGGGGCCTTGGGTAAAGGTTGTTGGACCAGAATACATTTGACTACTTATCAAATCCTTTTTCAATTAGTCCTATACTGTATAAGCTTCCAAAGATACATAAGGACTTGACTAACCCACCGAGCAGACCTATGGTGTCTGTGCAGGGCTCACTACTTCAACCACTTGCTACATATGTTGACAGATTACTACAACCATTTGTGATGAACATGCATGTCATACACAAGAGACTGTAGTGATGTTATCAAAACCTTGCAGATACTGAATACAGTTGACGAATTAGACTATCTGGTGACGTTTGATATAAATAGATTGTACACAATCATTCCACTTGATGAAGTGTTATTAGCCATTAAACAGACTCAACTCATATCCGTATGCAGCCCTCCCCCATTGAATTTGTGTTGAAGCTTCTTGAACTATGCCTTAAACTTAACCACTTTTGATTTGAACGTACATTCTATCTACAGGGCAGGCCCAGTATGGACTCAAACATGGCACCCTTTTATGCCAACCTTTATATAGACAAGCATGAAAAGGGGACCTTGTGTGTTTACTCTAACCTGAACATTATCCATTATAAGCACTGCATAGATGATTTACTGATCATTTGGCAAGGGTCCTTGCGGGATTGCTCAAGAACATTCATAGCATTAAGAGCACAATGAAATTTTAAATGAACTGCTGTAATCTCCAACAAATTGACTACCTGGATTTGTGGATATACAAATAGGACAGGTTTGTGCACTACCTTTTATAAAAAGAGACTAACAGAAATGTGTTACTTTCAGTATCTAGCTGTCATCCTAGAGCTTTACTTAATGCCAAACTAAAAGGTCAGATGATAAGGAATAACACTGGTCCCATTATATAGCAACAAGACGTCTGACATGGAGATGAAATTCCTACAGAGGGGCTACAACCATAAAGTAATAAAAGCCACCACTGACTTGCTGATTGACTTAAAACAGAAGGACATCTTACACATTACAACTAAGAGATTGAGTAATAGCATGGTATTAACCACTACCTACCCCCCTGACAAGGCTAAACTTCCAGCTATAGTATGTAATCATTGGAACATATTAGCTATGGATACGTCTTTGCCTTTCAATCAGCTAGATTACGAGTTTGGCGTTATGATTAGGCTGACCATATTGCCGCTTTAAAAAGGGACACATATGAAAAATACATATGTCAGGGCTGTTTTCAGGGCTGTTTAAAGAAATGGTTTTGTATAAGAACCCTCACATATGTATTTTTCATGTGTGTTCCTTCTTAAAGCGGCAATATGGTCAGCCTAGTTATGATTGAAAAAGCAGCGTTATGGCCCATAACGCTGCTTTTTCCCTAACGCTGCTATTACAATTCTTGTAGGTATAGGTGTACCGCACACCTTTTAGCCTTGTCACGCAACGTCAGTACTGCACTTTTTAAAAAGTCCCTTGTCAATGGGACTCCCATAGCGCCGGTATTATGAGTTTGCCTGGGAGGCCAAAAGGTGAGCAGTACACTCTATAACCACAAGATCCGTACCGCTATCTAAAGTCAGTAGTTATGAGTTTTACTTTACAAAGCTGTAGCATAAAACTCATAACTAAAGTGTTAAAACGTATACTAACACCCATAAGCTACCTATTAACCCCTAAACTGAGGCCCTCCCACATCGCAAACACTATAATAAACCTATTAACCACTAAACCGCCACCCTCCCACATCGCAAACACTATTTAAATATTAACCCCTAATCTGCCATCTGCCCCCACCGCCACTATAATAAACCTTTTAACCCCTAAACCGCAAGCCCCCCCACAATGAAATATACTTAAATAAACTACTAACCCCTAAACTGAAAGCCCCCACAATGAAATATACTAAAATAAACTATTAACCCCTAAACCTAACGACCCCCTAACTTTATATTAAAATTACAATTTTCCTATTTTAAATTAACTTAAAACTTACCTGTCAAATTAAATAAATTAATTGTAAACTAACTAAACTAACAATTAAACTAAGATAATGATTAAACTACAATTAAACTAACTACCAATTAAACTAAACTACACATTAAAAAATCCTAACACTACTCTAAAAATTAAAAAAGTATCCAATTACAAAAAAAAACTAAATTACAAAAAAAACCCCACTAAATTACGAAAAATAAGAAACAAATTATCAAAAATAAAAAAGAATTACACCTAATCTAATAGCCCTATGAAAATAAAAAAGCCCCCCCAAAATAAAAAAAAACCCCTAGCCTAAAATAAACTACCAATGGCCCTTAAAAGGGCCTTTTGTGGGGCATTGCCCCAAAGAATTCAGCTCTTTTACCTGTAAATAAAAATACAAACACCTCCCCAACAGTAGTCCTTCAAGCGGGACTTCAAGAACTGTAAGTGGATCGTCGGGGGTTAGTGTTAGGTTTATTTAAGTTTTTTTTGGGTGGGTTTTATTTTTAGATTAGGGTCTGGGCATGTAAAAGAGCTAAATGCTCTTTTAAGGGCAATGCCCATACAAATGACATTTTCAGGGCAATGGGGAGCTTAGGTTTTTTAGTTAGGGTTTTATTTGGGGGGTTGGTTGTGGGAGTGGTGGGTTTTACTGTTGGGGGGTGTTTGTATTTTTTTTTTACAGGTAAAAGAGCTGAAGTCTTTGGGGCAATGCCCCACAAAAGGCCCTTTTAAGGGCCGTTGGTAGTTTATTGTAGGCTAGGGTTTTTTTTATTTTGGGGGGGCTTTTTTTATTTTGATAGGGCTATTAGATTAGGTGTAATTCTTTTTTATTTTTGATCATTTGTTTCTTATTTTTCGTAATTTAGTGTTTGTTTTTTGTAATTTAGTTATTTTATTTTTAGTAATTTTATTGTTTAGTTTTTTTTTTTTATATTAGGTTCTAGTGTAAGGCAGGTTAGGTTTTATTTCACAGGTAATTTTGTATTTAGTTTAACCCCTTAATGACCGGACCATTTTTCAATTTTCTTACCCTTAATGACAATGGCTATTTTTACATTTCTGCAGTGTTTGTGTTTAGCTGTAATTTCCCTCTTACTCATTTACTGTACCCACACATATTATATACCGTTTTTCTCGCCATTAAATGGACTTTCTAAAGATACCATTATTTTCATCATATCTTATAATTTACTAAAAAAAAAAAAAAAAAAATATGAGGAAAAAATGGAAAAAAACACACTTTTTCTAACTTTGACCCCCAAAATCTGTTACACATCTCCAATCACCAAAAAACACCCATGCTAAATAGTTTCTAAATTTTGTCCTGAGTTTAGAAATACCCAATGTTAACATGTTCTTAGCTTTTTTTGCAATTTATAGGGCAATAAATACAAGTAGCACTTCGCTATTTCCAAACCACTTTTTTTCAAAATTAGCGCTAGTTACATTGGAACCCTGATATCTGTCAGGAATACCTGAATATCCCTTGACATGTATATATTTTTTTTTAGAAGACAACCCAAAGTATTGATCTAGGCCCATTTTGGTATATTTCATGCCACCATTTCACCGCCAAATGCGATCAAAAAAAAAAAAAGTTCACTTTTTCACAAAATTTGTAACAAACTTTAGGTTTCCCACTGAAATTATTTACAAACAGCTTCTGCAATTATGGCACAAATGGTTGTAAATGCTTCTCTGGGATCCCCTTTTTTCAGAAATAGCAGACTTATATGGCTTTGGGGTTGCTTTTTGGTAATTAGAAGGCCGCTAAATGCCGCTGCGCACCACACGTGTTATATGCCCAGCAGTGAAGGGGTTAATTAGGGAGCTTGTAGGGTTAATTTTAGCTTTAGTGTAGTGTAGTAGACAACCCCAAGTATTGATCTAGGCCCATTTTGGTATATTTTATGCCACCATTTCACCGCCAAATGCGAGCAAATAAAAATTTTTTTTACATTTTTCACAATTTTAGGTTTCTCACTGAAATTATTTACAAACAGCTTGTGCAATTATGGCACAAATGGTTGTAAATGCTTCTCTGGGATCCCCTTTGTTCAGAAATAGCAGACTTATTTGCTTTTTGGTAATTAGAAGGCCGCTAAATGCTGCTGCGCACCACACGTTAATTATGCCCAGCAGTGAAGGGGTTAAATTAGGTAGCTTGTAGGGAGCTTGCAGGGTTAATTTTAGAGATCAGCCTCCCACCTGACACATCCCACCCCCTGATCCCTCCCAAACAGCTCTCTTCCCTCCCCCACCCCACAATTGTTCCCGCCATCTTAAGTCCTGCAGAAAGTCTGCCAGTACTAAATAAAAGAGTTTTTTTTTTTTTAAATAAAAATGATAAAATATTTTAGCTGTGATGGACCCCTGCCTTAGCCCCAACCTCCCTGATCCCCCCTCCAGCTCTCTAACCCTCTCCCCTACCTAATTACCGCCATCTTGGGTACTGGCAGCTGTCTGCCAGTACCCAGTTTGGCCCCAAAAAAACCCCAAAAAGTATTTTTATTTTATTTTTTACTTAAAAACTATTTCTGTAGTGTAGCAGCCCCCCCACAATACCCCCACCTCCTCCCCCTCCCAGATCCTTTTATATTTTTTTTTAAAAAATTCCCTTTTTATCCCTTTCTGCCCTCATTCATTGGTGTCAGTGTGGCTAATGGGTGCACGTGCACGTGCACGCGCCCCATGAACGTGCGCCCCGTGCACGCGCACATGCACGCTCACGTGCACCCTCGCGCACGCGCATCGTGAACGCGCGCACGCACCCTCACACCCGGCGGACACTGGCACCATCGCTACCGGTGCAGAGAGGGCCACAGAGTGGCTCTCTCTGCATCGGAGGCTTGTAAAGTGGTATTGCAGGATGCCTCCATATCGAGGCATCACTGCAATACCCTCAGAGCTGCTGGAAGTGGTTGTGATCACTTCCAGCACTCTGTTAGACAACTGACGTACCAGGTACGTCTATTGTCATTAACTGTTAGTTTTTACATGACGTACCTGGTACGTCAGTTGTCATTAAGGGGTTAACTAGGTAGTTATTAAATAGTTAATAACTATTTACTAACTAGTCTACCTAGTTAAAATAAATACAAACTTGCCTGTGAAATAAAAATAAAACCTAAGCTAGATACAATGTAACTATGTAAGTATGTATTCAGTTTTAAATAGGTATTATTTAGTTAATAATTGTAACTTTAATTTAGCTATTTTTTAATTATGTTAAAGTTAGGGGGTGTTAGGGTTAGGGTTACGTTTACGTTAGGGTTAGGTTTATGGATTAATAGATTTATTTAGTGGTAGTGATGTGGGAGGCCAGAGGTTTAGGGTTTAATAACTTAAGTATAGTGGCAGCAACATTGGGAGCAGCAGATTAGGAGTTAATAACTGTATTTAGGTTGTAGGTGTCGGTGATGTTGGGGACGGCAGATTAGGGGTTAATAACTGTATGTAGGTGGCGGCGATATCGAGGCAGCAGATTAGGGGTTAATAACTGTATGTAGGTGGCGGCGATGTTGGGGGCGGCAGATTAGGGGTGTTTAGACTCGGGGTTTATGTTAGGGTGTTAGGTTTAAACATAACTTTTTATTTCCCATAGACATCAATGGGGCTGCGTTATGGAGCTTTTCATTCTGCGATCGCAGGTGTTAGGCTTTTTTTTTTGCCGGCTCTCCCCATTTGTTTTCGGTGCAGTATGGAGGTCAACGCAACCATATTGCCCGCACAAGCCTGCTTTTTTTAAACTTGTAATAGCAGCGCTATAGGGAGGTGAAATAACGCCGCTTTTGTGGCGGTCGTTAAAATCCCTATAACAGTCAAAAGTTGTCATCTAGCTGAATGTTACTGATCCTACAGTGGTAATCTTTAAAAGGGGACACACCCTCAGAGTCTTTCTAATGAATACGGATTCCACACATAGCTATCAAAACAAAACTTGGCTGGGTTCAAAGAGGTTGGAATTAGGGTTGCCACCTCAGCTATGTGTTCCTGGACACTTATGCGTTACACATGCTGCAGGGTGTGCAGTGGGGAACATGTATTGCACCCCTGGTCAGCACACAATTAGTGGTCCTGGACAGCACTATTCATGTTCCTCCCTGCACACCCTGCAGCATGTGTAACTCATAAGTTTCCAGGAAAACATGGCCGAGGTGGCAACCCTAGTTGGAATGCTACTGATGCCCCTCATGCACGACATGTAATGACATGTTAAAAGGAAAAGCTTTTCGATATCCTCATACTAACCGGAAATGTACAATTATACAGCAAATGACTAGTACTACTAAATTTGTTGTGTATGTACTTAGTTGTATTTGTGAACTTTTTTTACATTGGCAAGACCTGTGATGATGCCATGACTATGATAGCTAATCACAAATCTGCTATCAGACAGGCGATAAAAAATAGCTAGAGCGACCAACCTGTGGCCAGCCATTTCATGGAAATGAACCATAATATAAGTGACTTGCGGGTTATACTTATAGATCACGTCTCAGCACTCAAAACGTGGAGAGGACCGGGCAAAAGGACTTCTGCAGTGCAAAACTAGATGGATTTAATAGACTGAATACTATCCATCCACATGTACTTGATAGCAATTTGGACTGGCATTCTCTCTTTTTTACATAATGCATTTGTGATATTTTGCTTCCTGTTTGAGCCACGTTATGTTCAGCTGACTAATTGGTGAAGAGTGTCAGTACTGTGGAACACCTTTGCTAATTGGTTGGGTACATACATATGGTGCCGCAGCTTTTAAGTCTGGGGTACACATATGTTACAGTTTTTGGGCTCTAAAGCTCATCTGACTTTATCCAGTATATCACAAGACTCAGTTCATATATACTTTTGGATACAAGTATGAAGATAGTGGGTATCTATTATCCACTCCTTGGATTCACTATTACACTATACCTTATGTCTGGTCTGCTATATACATGTGTAAATATATGTTATACATCCATGGTTGGCTGGTATGTCAAACACTCACTACATACGGGCGCTATCCCCTTTTCCGCTTATGACTACTGCCTTTTCCCTTGTCTTAGTTAATACAGTGGTGACATGCTGCATCATTATTATGAGATGCCACTGTAATGTTGTGTGAGCCATAACTACTGGCTGTTGTTTTATTGAACCTTTGTTCCATGAATCGCACAGCCCCATAATCCTAAATTATGTACTTGTAGGCTTTGGATGGCACACTCAGGCTTAATTTATTTCATTGCAATCTGGATTTTGTACCTAACACTAAAACTGCAATCATTAAGGTTACTAATTTCCTCTTTTAACATTGCACCCAATTACCAGGAACCTTAACACCCTTTCCGCTTTTTCTTTTACAACCCCAACTATTAATCACCTATCCCCCTGATTCCCTTATCCTATCTTTGCACTTTGCTCATCAAACACGATGGGGGGTAGTTATCAAGCTGTCTACTTTTCTGCCTTCGCCGGCCCAATACGCCCGCCTAAGCTCGCCTACCTTCGCCGCCGCGGACCTTGAATACGTTCGCCTAAGTTATCAAATAAAGCTGTCAAAAAGCTGCGGGGCGATGAGCAGTGGACTGTGAGAGTTATCACTCATCCGATCTCGCTGCTCTTCGGCTTTTTCACAGCTTTATTGCTAGCCTGTCACTAAGCACTCACACTAAACTACACTGTTCTATCCCTATACCGGCGCCCCCGGAGCCCCCCGCAACTCAATAAAGTTACTAACCCCTAAGCCGCCGCTCCTAGACCCTGCCGCAACTCTTATAAATGTATTAACCCCTAAACCGCCGCTCCTAGACCCTGCCGCAACTCTTATAAATGTATTAACCCCTAAACCGCCGCTCCTAGACCCTGCCGCAACTCTTATAAATGTATTAACCCCTAAACCGCCGCTCCTAGACCCTGCCGCAACTCTGATAAATGTATTAACCCCTAAACCGCCGCTCTTAGACCCTGCCGCAACTCTGATAAATGTATTAACCCCTAAACCGCCGCTCCTAGACCCTGCCGCAACTCTTATAAATGTATTAACCCCTAAACCGCCGCTCCTAGACCCTGCCGCAACTCTGATAAATGTATTAACCCCTAAACCGCCGCTCTTAGACCCTGCCGCAACTCTGATAAATGTATTAACCCCTAAACCGCCGCTCCTAGACCCTGCCGCAACTCTTATAAATGTATTAACCCCTAAACCGCCGCTCCTAGACCCTGCCGCAACTCTTATAAATGTATTAACCCCTAAACCGCCGCTCCTAGACCCTGCCGCAACTCTTATAAATGTATTAACCCCTAAACCGCCGCTCCTAGACCCTGCCGCAACTCTGATAAATGTATTAACCCCTAAACCGCCACTCCCGGACACCGCTGCCACCTACAGTATACCTAGTAACCCCTATCCTGCCCCCCCCTATACCGTCGCCCTCTATAATAAAATTATTAACCCCTATCCTGCTGATCCCGCACCTCGCCGCAACTAAATAAATAGTTTAACCCCTAAACCGCCGCTCCCTGAACCCGCCGCAACCTATATTAAACCTATTAACCCCTATCCTGCCCCCCCTACACCGTCGTCACCTATAATAAATTTATTAACCCCTATCCTGCCCCCCACTACACCGCCGCCACTGTAATAAAATTATTAACCCCTAAACCTAAGTCTATCACTAACCCTAACACCCCCCTAACTTAAATATTAATTAAATAAATCTAAATAATATTTCTATTATTAACTAAATTAATCCTATTTAAAAGTAAATACTTACCTTTAAAATAAACCCTAATATAGCTACAATATAAATAATAATTATATTGGAGCTATCTTAGGATTTATTTTTATTTTACAGGCAACTTTCAATTTATTTTAACTAGGTACAATAGCTATTAAATAGTTATTAACTATTTAATAGCTTACCTAGCTAAAATAAACTGAAATTTACCTGTAAAATAAATCCTAACCTAAGTTACAATTACACCTAACACTACACTATACTTTAATAATTTTTTCAAATTTAAAACTAAATACTTACCTGTAAAATAAACCCTAAGATAGCTACAATATAATTAATAATTACATTGTAGCTATTTTAGGATTTATATTTATTTTACAGGTAACTTTGTATTTATTTTAGCTAGTTAGAATAGTTATTAAATAGTTATTAACTATTTAATAACTACCTAGCTAAAAGAAATACAAAATTACCTGTAAAATAAAAACTAACCTAAGTTACAATTAAACCTAACACTACACTATCATTAAATTAATTAAATAAACTACCTACAAATAACTACAATTAAATACAATTACATAAACTAACTAAAGTACAAAAAATAAAAAAAGCTAAGTTACAAAAAATAAAAAAATAAGTTACAAACATTTTAAAAATATTACAACAATTTTAAGCTACTTACACCTAATCTAAGCCCCCTAATAAAATAACAAACCCCCCCAAAATAAAAAAATGCCCTACCCTATTCTAAATTAAATAAAGTTCAAAGCTCTTTTACCTTACCAGCCCTTAAAAGGGCCATTTGTGGGGGCATGCCCCAAAAAGTTCAGCTCTTTTGCCTGTAAAAGAAAAATACAACCCCCCCACAACATTAAAACCCACCACCCACATACCCCTAATCTAACCCAAACCCCCCTTACAAAAACCTAACACTAATCCCCTGAAGATCATCCTACCTTGAGTTGTCTTCACTCAGCCGAGCAGCGATGGAACCGAAGTGGACATCCGGAGCAGAAGAAGTTATCCTCCAAGCGGCGCTGAAGAAATCTTCCATCCGATGAAGTCATCATCCAGGCGGCGCTGAAGAAGTCTTCGATCCGGGCGATGTCATCTTCCAAGAGGCGCTGAAGAGGTCTTCTATCCGGGCGATGTCATTTTCCAAGGCGGGTCTTGAATCTTCCTCCCGCCGACGCGGAACATCCTTCTTCACCGACGGACTACGACGAATGAAGGCTCCTTTAAGGGACGTCATCCAAGATCACGTCCCCTCAATTCCGATTGGCTGATAGGATTCTATCAGCCAATCAGAATTCAGGTAGGAAAAATCTGATTGGCTGATGGAATCAGCCAATCAGATTGAGCTCGCATTCTATTGGCTGTTCCGATCAGCCAATAGAATGCAAGCTCAATCTGATTGGCTGATTGGATCAGCCAATCGGATTGAACTTGAATCTGATTGGCTGATTCCATCAGCCAATCAGATTTTTCCTACCTTAATTCTGATTGGCTGATAGAATCCTATCAGCCAATCGGAATTGAGGGGACGCTATCTTGGATGACGTCCCTTAAAGGAGCCTTCATTCGTCGTAGTCCGTCGGTGAAGAAGGATGTTCCGCGTCGGCGGGAGGAAGATTCAAGACCCGCCTTGGAAGATGACATCGCCCGGATAGAAGACCTCTTCAGCGCCTCTTGGAAGATGACATCGCCCGGATCGAAGACTTCTTCAGCGCCGCCTGGATGATGACTTCATCGGATGGAAGATTTCTTCAGCGCCGCTTGGAGGATTAACTTCTTCCGCTCCGGATGTCCACTTCGGTTCCATCGCTGCTCGGCTGAGTGAAGACGACTCAAGGTAGGATGATCTTCAGGGGATTAGTGTTAGGTTTTTGTAAGGGGGGTTTGGGTTAGATTAGGGGTATGTGGGTGGTGGGTTTTAATGTTGGGGGGGTTGTATTTTTCTTTTACAGGCAAAAGAGCTGAACTTTTTGGGGCATGCCCCCACAAATGGCCCTTTTAAGGGCTGGTAAGGTAAAAGAGCTTTGAACTTTATTTAATTTAGAATAGGGTAGGGCATTTTTTTATTTTGGGGGGGTTTGTTATTTTATTAGGGGGCTTAGATTAGGTGTAAGTAGCTTAAAATTGTTGTAATATTTTTAAAATGTTTGTAACTTATTTTTTTATTTTTTGTAACTTAGCTTTTTTTATTTTTTGTACTTTAGTTAGTTTATGTAATTGTATTTAATTGTAGTTATTTGTAGTTAATTTATTTAATCTATTTAATGATAGTGTAGTGTTAGGTTTAATTGTAACTTAGGTTAGTTTTTAGTTTACAGGTAATTTTGTATTTCTTTTAGCTAGGTAGTTATTAAATAGTTAATAACTATTTAATAACTATTCTAACTAGCTAAAATAAATACAAAGTTACCTGTAAAATAAATATAAATCCAAAGATAGCTACAATGTAATTATTATTTATATTGTAGCTATATTAGGGTTTATTTTAAAGGTAAGTATTTCGTTTTAAATAGGATTAATTTAGTTAATAATAGAAATATTATTTAGATTTATTTAATTAATATTTAAGTTAGGGGGGTGTTAGGGTTAGTGTTAGACTTAGGTTTAGGGGTTAATAATTTTATTACAGTGGCGGCGGTGTAGTGGGGGGCAGGATAGGGGTTAATAAATTTATTATAGGTGACGACGGTGTAGGGGGGGCAGGATAGGGGTTAATAGGTTTAATATAGGTTGCGGCGGGTTCAGGGAGCGGCAGTTTAGGGGTTAAACTATTTATTTAGTTGCGGCGAGGTCCGGGATCGGCAGGATAGGGGTTAATAAGTTTAATATAGGTTGCGGCGGGTCAGGGATCGGCGGTTTAGGGGTTAATAGGTATAGAGTAGCTTGCGGTGGGCTCCGGGAGCGGCGGTTTAGGGGTTAATACACTTATTATAGTTGCGGTGGGCTCCGGGAGCGGCGGTTTAGGGGTTAATACACTTATTATAGTTGCGGTGGGCTCCGGGAGCGGCGGATTAGGGGTTAATAGGTATAGAGTAGCTTGCGGTGGGCTCCGGGAGCGGCGGTTTAGGGGTTAATAGGTATAGAGTAGCTTGCGGTGGGCTCCGGGAGCGGCGGTTTAGGGGGTAATAACTTTATTTAGTTGGGGCGGTGTAGGGGGGACAGATTAGTGGTGTTTAGACTCGGGGTACGTGTTAGGGTGTTAGGTGCAGACAGCTCCCATAGAAATCAATGGGATGTCTGGCAGCAGCGAACTTGTACTTTCGCTATGGTCAGACTCCCATTGATTCCTATGGGATCCGCCGCCTCCAGGGGTGGCGGTTTGAAAACCAGGTACGCTGGGCCGTAAAAGTGCCGAGCGTACCTGCTAGTCATTTGATAACTAGCAAAAGTAGTGAGAATGTGCCGCACTTGTGTGCGGAACATCTGGAGTGACGTAAGAATCGATCTGTGTCGGACTGAGTCCGGCGGATCGAAGTTTACGTCACAAAATTCTACTTTTGCCGGTCTCGAGCCTTTGATAACTAAGGCGAATCAGCCTCGCCACAAATACGCTGCGGAATTCCAGCGTATTTGAGGTTGACGGCTTGATAACTACCCCCCGATAAGTCAATATTTGAGACCCTACCTTGCGATAGTGGGGACGAGTATATTAATGTTATCATGTAATAGTTTTTACTCAATAGCGAATAGTGATAAACATCTGACTTATTTCATTGTGTGTAACCTCAAATGTTAAGTTTGAATGTATTTGATGTTCCTTCTTTTATTTAATCTTAATAAAGCTTTGAAACAGTAAAAAAGGTTACTAATTACCTAATTAAAGCAAAATCAAAAGGCCACTTCTCTCTGTTAATTCTTCTTGATCTGTCTACAGCCTTTGACACTGTTGACCACACTCTCTTGCTCCAAACCCTCCAATCCTTCGGGATCTGATACACAGTCCTCTTGTGGCTCTCATCTTACCTTTCTAACTGGACCTTTAGTGTAACCTTCTCTTGCACATCCTCTGACCCTTTACCACTTTCTGTTGGGGTACCACAAGGCTCTGTCCTTGGTCCCCTTCTCTTCTCAATTTATACATAATCTTTAGGTTCATTAATACAGTCCCATACATTTCAATACCATTTGTATGCTGATGATACCTAAATCTACATCTCTGCACCAGACCTATCCCCTTACTTACTAACTCGTGTCACTAACTGTCTAATATTTCATCCTCGATGTCCTCTCACTACCTTAAGCTAAATCTCTCAAAAACTGAGCTCCTTATTATCCCCCTTCCAAAATCCATACGCCCCAACTTTCTCCAAACTGTCGATAATAACATCATTACCCCAACCCCACATGCCCGATATCTTGGGGTCACACTTGACTCCTATCTCTCTTTCACTCCCCACATCCAGTCTTTGGCCAATTCCTGCCAAATCCACCTTAAAAACATCTCCAAAATGTGCCACTTCCTCACACAAGACACAACTAAGACTTTAATCTACTCTGTAATCATTTTCTGCCTTGACTATTGCAACTCCTTCCTCTCCAACCTCTCTAGCTGGCGTCTATCTCCCTTACATTACATAATAATGCCTCTGCCAGACTGACCTTCCTTACACATCGCTCCTCATCTGCTGCACCTCTCTGCCAGTCCCTTCACTGGCTTCCTCTAACCTCCAGAATAAAACACTAAATCCTGACTCTTACTTTTAAAGCTCTCAATAACACTGCTCCACCCTATATCTCCAACCTAGTTTTCAGATACTCTCCCTCCGGTCCCCTTTGCTCTGTTCATGACGTCTTTCTATCCTCCTCTTTTGTTACCTTCTCGTATTTCAGTCTACAATACTTTTTCAGACTGGGTCCTATTTTGTGGAACTCTCTGCCTTGCTCCATGAGACTTCCCCCTATTTTTCAAACTTTCAAGCGCTCCATAAAGACTCCTGTTTAGGGATGCATATAATATACACTAACATTTTCCTATCTTAGTTAATTTCCTCCTTTATTTATCCCCTTGAACCCACTTAGCATGTAAGCCTACGAGCCGAGCTGCTTTGTAGAATGATTACCTTCAAGAAAGCTGATTTACAACAGTGAAACTCTTGACAGGGCCCTTTATCTCCCATAATTGTTACCTTGAATATTAAACAAATGTTTTTAGCGCTGCTGAATCAGTTGGCGCTCTGCAAATAACGAATAATAATAAAAATAATTCTTATTTATATTCACACACTGTTCTATTGTGTGTATTATAGCAGATCCACAACGTGGTATGATGTTTCCCAGCCATTGTGATTGGTTGCGCCTATCCTATACACACCCCTATTATGCTGTCTGCGTATTCTGTATACATGATCAATGTGTGGCCCCTACCCCTTCTTCCTTATTGACACACCCTGGTAACAGCAAACAAAGTATGATAGAGATATTTTTTTCATGCAGCCAAGAACACTCGCTATCAGGATTAACACATTAAAGGCTAGATTACAAGTGGAGGGGTATTTAGCACTTCCGCTTAAGCTTAACAGCGCTAGAAGTAAGTTCTTTGCGAGTGTGGGTTAGAGTGCATATTACAAATAAATAGTTTGCATGCAAGCATAGCTCGACAGGCACAAATGTGAGAGCTTCAGATACAGCAACCACATTAACTTCTTCTGCCCATATACTTCAAGGGAGCGCGCTGAATGAAAAAAATCACGCTCTAACCCGACCACATTTAACCAAGTGCGCTATAACCAAAGGTAGATATTTTACAATCCATGTTCTTTTTATTTTTAAATATATATTTCTATATAGATATGTTTCTTGTTTTACATATATATATTTAAAAATACTTTTATATGTTATAGCTTTTTCCATTCAAACACCTTGTCATATACCATATACCTTTGATGTGAATCATTTTTCTAATACCATATATATATGAGTGTAACTGATTTTTTTGATCTATTTATGTTGTATTTAATGCAACGTTTTTTTTAGCCCTCACCCTTTACTCAAGGTCTTGAGTTGCACTAACCCGGCAAGCGCTAATTTAGTATCGTTCAGCCAGTCACAATTACTTTCAACTTGTAATTTTGTTTTAAACTTAGCGAGGTCACAATATTGATATCGTGACTCGCACTACAGTTACCACACTATTTGTTATCTAAGATTGCAAATATTGGTGTAGTTACTAGGCCCTTGCCAGCTCCTACTCTGTTTTTGTATATTGATGTTATTTGTACATATACTTTACAATATGATCCTCACATACAGTTGTTAGTGCACAATGTTTTGTGTTTATATATATATATATATACACAGTATAGAAAAGCAAGTCATCCACAGTTTGATCAAATAATCCGCACTCGCTGGATTTGTAAAGTTCAAAATTGTATTGTTCACATTTTGGGGACCTAAATCCCTTCCTCAGACATATATACACGCAGACACATACATACACAAAAACAGACATATACACACAAACACATACACACACATACACACATACACACACATATATACACACACAGACACATACACACACAGACACATTCATACACAAAAACAGACATATATACACACACACATACACACAAACACATACACATACATACACACACAGACACATTCATACACAAAAACAGACATATACACACAAACACATACACACACATATACACATACACACACATATACACATACACACACATACACACAGACACATACACACACATAGACACATACACACACATACATACACACACATACACACAAACACATACACACACATATACACATACACACACATACACACACATACACACAGACACATACACACACATACATACACACACATAGACACACACAGACACAACATACACACACACATATACGGACACACACAGACACATACACACAGACACATACTCACACAGACACAACATACACACACACATACACAGGCACACACAGACACATACACACAGACACATACTCACACAGACACAACATACACACACACATACACAGGCACACACAGACACATACACACAGACACATACTCACACAGACACAACATACACACACACATATACGGACACACACAGACACATACACACAGACACATACACACACAGACACAACATACACACACACATACACAGGCACACACAGACACTCACCCACACAAACTTGAACACTTGATAACATATATTAAATTTGTTTAGCCTTTTTTTAATTATTATAAATTAGGAAAAGATGTTTTAGATGGCAGGCTACAGCTTGTTTGTATGCTTTCCATAAGCCACCAACTTGCTCTTTCTTGCACTTATTAATGTGTTTTTTTAATTAAAGGGACATAAAACAGTATGAACTAACATACGTTTCTAAATATATAATGCAGCAAACTCCACCTTGGGCATTTCCATATATGGAAGCTACTATCCAGGCCATAGCTTCAGCAGAATGCACTTGTGCACGTTCATGTTAGGAGGCAGAGTCACGTGACACAGTATATAATGTGCACTGCTTCCCTAAGCACAACAGAAGATTTCACAAAGCATGTGAGATAGTCCCCATGGAGATGAGCAAGCCACTTGGTAACAAACAATAGCGGCACCTTTCCTGTTAAAGTTATAGGATTTTAAACATGGAATAATATTTTAAATATATAAATCTGCAATATAATACTCTTAATAAGAGCATGCATGAGGCAATAATATTAACTTTAAATGAATTAACTTTTTTGTAAATTTCTGATCAAAGTGCGTCATTATATATATATATATATATATATATATACATACATACATCAATAGCTGCTTATATACAGATTGTTTTTCTGAAGCTGGGGCAATATTAAGAAGTCAGATGATGTACTGTATCTGTAAGTATAATATATATATATATATATATATATATATATATATATATATATATATATATATATATATATATATACACACACACAGTCGTATGCAAAAGTTTAGGCACCCCTGACAATTTCCATGATTTTCATTTATAAATAATTGGGTGTTTGGATCAGCAATTTCATTTTGATCTATCAAATAACTGAAGGACACAGTAATATTTCAGTAGTGAAATGAGGTTTATTGGATTAACAGAAAATGTGCAATATGCATGAAAACGAAATTAGACAGGTGCATAAATTTGGGCACCCTTGTCATTTTGTTGATTTGAATACCTGTAACTACCTAGCACTGATTCATTGGAACATACAATTGGTTTGGTGAGCCCATTAAGCCTTGAACTTTATAGACAGGTGCATCTAATCATGAGAAAAGATATTTAAGGTGGTCAATTGCAAGTTGTTGTTCTCTTTGACTCTCCTCTGAAGAGTGGCAACATGGGGGCCTCAAAACAACTCTCAAATGACCTGAAAACAGAGATTGTTCAACATTATAGTTTAGGGGAAGGCTATAAAAAGCTATAGCAGATATTTAAGCTGTCAGTGTCCACTGTGAGGAACATAGTGAGGAAATGGAAGACCACAGGCACAGTTCTTGTTAAGGCCAGAAGAAGCCTTTTCTGCACACAGGCCACAAAAAGAGTCGCTTGAGGTATGCATACGCACATTTGGACAAGCCAGCTTCATTTTGGAAGAAGGTGCTGTGGACTGATGAAACAAAGATTGAGTAATTTGGTCATAACAAGGGGCGTTATGTATGGCGGCAAAAGAACACTGCATTCCAAGACAAACACTTGCTAGCCACAGTATAATTTGCTGGATGTTCCATCATGCTGTGGGGCTGTGTGGCCAGTGCCGTACTGGGAATCCTGTTAAAGTTGAGGGTCGCATGGATTTCACTCAATATCAGCAGATACTTGAGAATAATGTTGAGGAATCAGTCACAAAATTCAAGTTACGTCGGGCTGGATATTTCAACAAGTCAACGACCCAAAACACTGCTCAAAATCTACTCTGGCCTTTATGAAGATGAACAAGTACAATGTACTGGAATGGCCATCCTAGTCCCCAGACCTGAATATCATTGAAAATTTGTCGGGTGATTTGAAGCGGGCTGTCCATGTTCGGCAACCATCAAACCTAACTCAACTGGAGATGTTTTGCAAGGAAGAATGGTCCAAAATACTTTCATCCAGAATCCAGACGCTTATTACAGGCTATAGGAAGCGTCTAGAGGCTGTTATTTCTGCTAAAGGAGGCTCTACTAAATATTGATGCAATATTTCTGTTGGGGTGCCCAAATCTATGCACCTGTCTAATTTTGTTTTGATGCATATTGCACATTTTCTGTTAATCCAATAAACCTCATTTCACTACTGAAATATTACTGTGTCCTTCAGTTATTTGATAGATCAAAATGAAATTGCTGTTTCAAGCACCCAATTATTTATAAATGAAAATCATGGAACTTGTCAGGGGTGCCTAAAGTTTTGCATATGACGATATGTATATATAGGGAGAGGTACATTTACATTAATTCTTTATTGTTGTTTTGGAACGTGTCATATAAACTGGATACAAATATGTTTCCATATTTTTTTACAAAAAACATTATCCTTTTTTCAGTAGGTAGTACTGTATATAGCTGGGCTGTCCCTCCTCAATCCCTCCCCCCTTCCTTACAGAAGTAATTATCCTCACGTGCACACTTTAGTTACATGACACCACAAGGTGTGGAGTAGGGCGCTGATAATGGGGATGGAGCAGGCTACATATGGCAACACTAGAGAGTAAGTAATTTTGCAGATTTTTGGAAATTTTATTTTTACACTTTTTTTTCACACACTGTTTTACATTAAAGGGACAGTCAACACCAAAATTGTTATTGTTTAAAAAGATAGATAACGCCTTTACTACCCATTCCCCAGCTTTGCACAAGCACCATTGTTATATTAATATACTTTATAACATTTAAACCTCTAAATGTCTGCCTGTTTCTAAGCCACTACAGACAGCCTCTTATCACATGCTTTTTTATTCGCTTTTCACAACAGGAGGCTGCTAGTTCATGTGGGCCATACAGATAGCATTGTGCTCACACCCGTGGGTTGTGGCTGACGCTGCACTAACTGGCTAAAATGCAAGTCAATATATAATAAATAAATAGCCATGTGATTAGGGGGCATTCTGCAGAGGCTTAGATACAAGGTAATCACAGAGATTAAAAGTATATTAATATAACTGTGTTGGTTATACAAGACTGGGGAATGGGTAATAAAGGGATTATCTATCTTGTAAAACAATAAAATTTTGGAGTTGACTGTCCCTTTAATTGACCCTTCTATAATTTGCACATAACTCAGAATGTTTTATGGCACTAAATATATGTGCTTTTGTACAAGTATCATTGTATGGTCATCTAGTTGGACCTTCCTTAGAGCTTGGTGGATGTATTTTATTCTCCTTAGCATCCTCCACTTTGTATATTTGTTTTTTTCAACCTTGATCTACTAATTCCTAATATGGTTTTATATTCCGTTCTATATAATGAAACCATATAAGTGCAGGAAAATGTTCCTAGTCTGTCTTTCTAGGTCACCATTTGTCTTCAGATATGTTGTTTGGCTATTTATGACCTATAGATTAACTCTAGATTAGATTATATAAAGAACGGGGAGGTGAGTATCATTATCGTCAGCATTTATAGATTCTCATCCCTTTAAAAAACACTGTGTGTGTGGTGATGTCACCAATGTGCAGAGCATGGAAGTGACAGGAACTGAATGAGGGAGGTTATTCAAACCCCTGAATCTCAGCTCCTTCACTAGCCAAAGACCTGCAAGATCTGCTCATTCAAATAGTCTTGCAAAACTTGTCTTGTTTTCAACTCACCTATTCCTTAGTGAATAGTCCGTGATATTCAATCAGACTTTATTATCATTTGACCTAGGAGTGCTACAAGTGTATTCTTTTCCTCTTTCAATAGACTTTAGTCTTGCAAAGCTACAAGCCCCCCAAATGTAAAAAGTTAAACACATAGGGATTTTATTTATTATTAGCTCAATAAAAATAATGATATGTTTAAGGTAAAGATTAACCTGGTAATAATATGAAGATACATCTTTTTAAAATGATATTGTTAAAATATTACAGACATAATACTTATCATATAAATAACATATATCAGTGATATCGGTGGAGTCTGCCATGTTATAACTAACTGATCCTATGTTTTTGTCTAATGTCAGATGCTTTAGTGTTATTGACGTGCATTCTTTTTTAGCCAAATATATATATATAGGCACTTTTTACGATATCTACAGTTCTGCCACACATTTCCTCCTTGTTCATAGAGTTCCACACTGATTGCTCTTACAGCAAGAAAATAAACAAAAAGGTTTTCATTGCCGCAGATAAACTCACCTTTTCTCTACACTTAACCCCTTAAGGACCAAGGCCATTTTTCAATTTCTTTCCCTTAAAGACCAGGGCTATTTTTACATTTCTGCGGTGTTTGTGTTTAGCTGTAATTTTCCTCTTACTCATTTACTGTACCCACACATATTATATACCATTTTTCTCGCCACTAAATGGAATTTCTAAAGATACCATTATTTTCATCATATCTTATAATTTATTATTAAAAAAATTATAAAATATGAGGAAAAAATGGAAAAAAAACACACTTTTTCTAACTTTGACCCCCAAAACCTGTTACACATCTACAACCACCAAAAAACACCCATGCTAAATAGTTTCTAAATTTTGTCCTGAGTTTAGAAATACCCAATGTTTACATCTTTGCTTTTTTTTGCAAGTTATAGGGCAATAAATACAAGTAGCACTTTGCTATTTCAAAACCACTTTTGTTTCAAAATGAGCGATAGTTACATTTGGACACTGATATCTGTCAGGAATACCTGAATATCCCTTGACATGTATATATTTTTTTTTAGAAGACATCCCAAAGTATTGATCTAGGCCCATTTTGGTATATTTCATGCCACCATTTTACCGCTTAATGCGATCAAATAAAAAAAATTGTTCAATTTTTCACAATTTTTTTCACAAACTTTAGGTTTCTCACAGAAATTATTTACAAACAACTTGTGCAATTATGGCATAAATGGTTGTAAATGCTTCTCTGGGATCCCCTTTGTTCAGAAATAGCAGACTTATATGGCTTTGGTGTTGCTTTTTGGTAATTAGAAGGCTGCTAAATGCCACTGCGCACCACACGTGTTTTATGCCCAGCAGTGAAGGGGTTAATTAGGGAGCATGTAGGGAGCTTGTAGAGTTAATTTTAGCTTTAGTGTAGTATAGTAGACAACCCAAAGTATTGATCTAGGCACATTTTGGTATATTTAATGCCACCATTTCACCGCCAAATGCGATCAAATTTTAAAAAAACGTATTTTTTTTCTCGCAATTTTAGGTTTCTCACAGAAATTATTTACAAACAACTTATGCAATTATGGCATAAATGGTTGTAAATGCTTCTCTGGGATCCCCTTTGTTCAGAAATAGCAGACATATATGGTTTTGGCGATGCTTTTTGGTAATTAGAAGGCTGCTAAATGCCGCTGCACATCACACGTGTATTATGTCTAGCAGTGAAGGGGTTAATTAGGTAGCATGTAGGGAGCTTGCAGGGTTAATTTTAGCTTTAGTGTAGAGATCAGCCTCCCATCTAACACATCAGACCCCCTGATCCCTCCCCCACCCCACAATTGTCCCCGCCATCTTAAGTACTGGCAGAAAGTCTGCCAGTACTAAAATAAAAGGTATCTTTTTTTTTTATTATTATTTTTTTTAGCATATTTACATATGCTGCGGTGTAGGATCCCCCTTAGCCCCAAACCTCCCTGATACCCCCCAAACAGCTCTCTAACCCTCACCCTCTACATTATTGGGAGCCATCTTGGGTACTGGCAGCTGTCTGCCAGTACCCAGTTTACAAAAAAAAATACATTTTTTAATTTTTCCCCCCACTTTACTGTAGTGTAGCTTCCCCCCCCAAGACTAAACCCCCACCCCCTCCCAGATCACTTCGATTATCTATATTAAATTTTATATACCCCCCTCTCTCCCTCTAAATTTAAACAAAATCTGTTCCATAGTGTAATGGTTCCCACCCGCTCCCTCCCTGTGCACGCGCCCGCCTGTCTCCCCCGTGCACACGTGCGCGTCCGTGCGCGCCCCCAGCGATCCCGCCCACGATCCAGCCCACCTCTGCACTATGTAATCCACCGATGGCCTCCCACGTCGGCTCCCACCCTCCAACGATTGCGGCCATCGATGTCCGGTGCAGAGAGGGCCACAGAATGGCTCTCTCTGCATCGGATGGGGTAAAATGTTATTGCAGTGATGCCTCGATATCGAGGCATCACTGCAATAATCGGAAAGTGGCTGGAAGCAATCAGTATCGCTTCCAGCTGCTTTCAACCCCAACGTCGTACAGGGTACGTCGCTGGTCTTTAAAGACCAGCTTGTGTGCGACGTACCCTGTACGACGCATGTCGTTAAGGGGTTAAAGTGAGACTTGCACTTAGTTTCAGAATCAAAATAAACAGCTTTAATTTAACCTTTTTTATACAAAAAAAACCCAACAACAATCTTTTAATATGTTTAAATAGTTCACTTTCAAATGCATAAGAGAAATGTGTTATGTTTATTGGGACATTCAAGGGGTAGATTATAAATGTAGTCACCAATCAGCAAGCGCTACCCAGGTGCTGAAATAAAATGGGCCAGCTTCTAAGCTTATATTCCTGCTTTTTCAAATAAAGATACCAAGGGAACAAAGAAAAATTGATAATAGGAGTAAATTAGAAAGTTGATTAAAATTGCTGCTCTATCTGAATCATGAAAGAAAAATTGTGGGTTTAGTGTCCCTTTAATAAAAAATACTGCTCTAAAATGTAGCACTTTTTTAAGACCTGTAAGTAAAATATTATTATTAATTTAATAACATGGCACTACACAGAGTACGCCACTACTTGCAAACCATTGGCTTAGATCATCCTTTGCTTAGCGCTCGAGCAGTATCCATATCCAATGAATTTTTCTGCTCACCTCCATAGAATTCTATCATGTGAGGTAATGACAAGAATCACCCCCTTGAAAATAATCACATTTTGTTGCTTTGCAGCCTGAAATAAAGACAGACACACAGTTTTTGTGTATCCAGTTGTAATTACTCAGAGCAACTTATAACATCCAAGTGAAAGACATAACACCAACATGTCAGGCAAAAATAAAGACAATTCAAAAACAGAATCACAGAGTTGGAAAAAGGATCACCCCCTCCTAAAATTACTTGTAAACTCAATCAGGTATAGCTAATCACCTTCTCAACAGCACACACAAAACCATTTGACCTTCAACTGTGATCAGCTGTGGACATATTAATTAGCTCAGCATGAAAAGAGCTTTCCTGGAGCATCTCAGTCCCTGGTAGTGCAACTGAAGCAAACAATTACTATGGGTGGCAAGGCACTGTCAAAAGATCTCCGGGATAATGTTGAGGACAGGCACAAGTCAGGAGATGGATACAAGAAAATAGCAAAGGCTTTATAAATGCCTAAAAGCACAGTGAAGTCTATTATTAAGAAGTGGAAGGTATTTGGTACAACACAGACCCTCTCTGAATGAAAGAGCCAGGAGGAAACTGGAAACTGGTCAGAGAGCCTACCAAGAGCCCCACAGCAACACTGAAGCATGTGTCAACAATATCAAAAATTCTCCAGAAATGTGGCTTCTATGGGAGGGTTGCAAGAAAAAAGCTACTCCTAAAGAAAGGCCCCATGCAGTCATGACTGAGCTTTGCCATAACACACCTAGGAGATTCACATGAAAAAAAGGAGTTATGGTCAGATCAGAATAAAATTGAATTATTTGGCCTTAACACCAAACGATATGTCTGGAGGAAATCCAATACAGCTCAAAAATAACACCATACCTACAGTAAAGCATGGAGGTGGTAATACCCTGTTATGGGGGCGTTTCTCTGCAGCAGGCACTGGAGCACTTGTCAGGATAGAAGGAATAATGGATGGGACAAAATACTGTCAAATTCTTGAGGAAAATCTGCTGCCCTCTGCCAGGAAGTTGTCAATGGAGAGAAGGTTTACCTTCCAACATGACAATGACCCAAAGCACACACAAGAATGACCACACAGTGGTTGAAGGAGAAAAGGGTGAATGTCCTTGCATGGTCTAGACAGAGCCCAGACTTAAACCCCATTGAATATCTGTGGCATGACTTGAAGAATGCAATCCACAAACGGTCACCATCAAATGTAATGGAACTGGAGCAGTTCTGCAAAAAAGAGTGGGCAAATATTGCGCAGTCTAGATCTGCAAAGTTAGTAGAGAGATATCCCAACAGACTAACTGTAATTAAAGCAAAAGGTGGTTCAACAAAATACTGACACAAGGAGGTGATCCCTTTTCCAATTCAGTGATTCTGTTTTTGAATTGTCTTTATTTTTGTTGGTGTTATAGCTTTCACTTGGATTTTATAGGTTGCACTGAGTAATTACAACTGGATAAACAAAAACTGTGTCTATCCAGGACTGGCGTTTGTGTAAGGCAGTGCATGCAGCCGCCTTATGCGCTCCCAGTTGGGGGGCGCCAAAAGCAGGAGCGTTGCTAAGGTATTTTTTTATTGTAAAGTGATTGCACATCTGCACAGTGTGGGAAATTAAGCCAGCGCAACTCCAAGGGCTACAACACACTCATTTGCTCCTCCCCTTCCCTCCACATGTCAGAGTTAGGGTGAGTAGTACAGTTACTTTATTTTTAGCTCTCTGCATGTTTATAAAACGCTGTCTGCAGTCTATGTGACTAAAATTACATCTACAATGTTTAAGATTAAGACAATCCCTTCCATCACTAAGATAAAATCCTCCAGTTCAGAGCAGGCTTCACAAGTTAGTTTCCCTTTTCTACGCACCCTGCGACTACCAGCCCCACTTGCAGAATCTGAAGCTGCTCCTGTGTGTACCAAGTAGTTAGTTTCCATTCAGAGAGACAGAAAGCTGCACATATACAACAAAGTACAGTACAGTATTTTTCTTACTAGCTGAGCTGTTACTAAGTGGGCTTGCAGTTGCAGCAGAAGCTGCCAGGCTAGTTCAGCTCCATTATGCAGATCACTATTTTTCCCTCCCCTGCTCCTTCTTGAACTCTAACCCACTGATGTCTTCCTCATAGCTTGAGATCACATGGTCCGTGAGACTAGGGAAGCATTGATTAATAGAGGATCCGTTTCTACAGGTCAGTGACACTGGGCAGTGGGCTGACAATCCTCACATTCCTTCATTCTAGTAGCAGGCAAATATTGGTAGGCATGTTTGTAAAATAGGAACTTTTTATATGAGTAGGCATGGTGTATACCCTGTACTGCATACCTCCCAACATTTCAAAATTCAAAAGAGGGACTGTTAGGAATTATTGTTAGCATGACTAGCGCCATCTTGTTCTTCGCCGCCATTTTGTCTTAGGCATCCATCTTGGGTAATGAATCTTTTATTATAGTGGTTTATTATATAGTAAGAAATATGCTGATGTTAGGGAGACTTGCATAGATATAATAGCCCTGAGAATGACCCTGAAGATGTGCTTGGATGCATTGTTATCTCTACAAGATGTCAAACGGCTGTGATTTGTGCTGGGCCAGGAGGCCCAGTTACTGTTTATCGGTAGTTAGGTATTTCTGTAGAAATGACTCCCTAACACTCCTTTTATTCCAATTATATTTTCTATGAGTTTCTTTGTTCTTATAAGAAATACCATGTGAAATGATGTAATTATGAATACGTCACTTGTTAAACCTATATGCTGTAACTTCTGGCTATAAAAGTGCCTAACAACTTGTAATAAATAGAATAGCTTTTGGAATCATAGCTGCGTGGTCTGAAATCTATTCTCCTGGACGTCCTGAACAGATAAGTACTGATTTCCAGCTGGTATGGTGTGCCCAATGCCCAGTCCTGAACTGACACCCCCCTCCTGAAACTAATAAGGTATACCAAAGCGCCAACTATACGAAGGCTGGGTCTGGACCTAATGCAATATTGTCAAACGATTACAATAAACAATTTATTGAGTACACAAATAAGTTAAAAACATGGATCCATGTATAAACAATCAAATTTATACAACAATAATAGCTAAATGAATAGTTAAAACAAATAGTTATGTAACGGATATAGCATTTAAAATTGTGCAAACATTGCTCTTAAAAATATTCATAAAAAATTCCAAATTTAGTATAAGGCTCACAACAGAAATTCAACTTTGTGTTTACCATATACACATACACAAATTTGTACAGCAATAATAGCTAAATGAATAGTTAAAACAAATAGTTAAATAGCAGATATGGCATTTAAAATTGTGCAAACAATGCTCTTAAAAAATATTCCTAAAAAATTCCAAATTAAGTATAAGGCTCACAACAGAAATTCAACTTTGTGTTTACCACATACACATAATAGGTGAAATATATTAGTCAGTTATATAATATTATCTAACCAATAATGTTCTTGATTCTATGCAATACTAAATATTGCCAATAGTGACTAATGTGTAAGGCTCTGAGTAAGACCTTTAACTGTGTGTTTACCACATACGCATTGTCAAGTAAAAAATATTGTGACAGCAATAAGCCAATGTAAAGAATGTGTATCAAAAAAGTTGCGTGCAAAAATTAGTGTACAAAAGATATTAATGGTCAAAAAATAGGTTGATCTTCAAAAAACGTGAATTAAGAACAAAGATTGTGAAAAACCAAAAATTTACAAAAACATTGTGGTGTGTTCCAATAGTAACTTATATAAATGTAAATAATAGTCCAAAAAATAGTTTTGATAAAGGTCTCTTTGTGACCGAAACGCGTCGACTGGTAAGCACAATTTCATTTTCTATTGATCTAAAAACAATCTACACCATCATATCTTTCTTTTACAGAAGGATCATCCAGGGATTATAACAAAATATTTGCCAAGAAGATAGAATTTTGGGTTGGAAAACGGCTAGCAAGTACTGACACTGCTATTCAGTATAAAACACTTGGCTAGCAAGTACTGACACTGCTATTCAGTATAAAACACTTGGCTAACAAGTACTGACACTGCTATTCAGTATAAAACACTTGGAAAATCACCATAACTATTGCTGTTACGATTCACAACACTTTAAGGATTATTGTTTTTTCTTAAAGAGACACACTACTTATTATAATTTATTGTTGGATTATTTTTTCTATTAAGTTTTCACTGTTGGACTATTTTTTGGACTATTATTTACATTTATATAAGTTACTATTGGAACACACCACAATGTTTTTGTAAATTTTTGGTTTTTCATTTTTCACAATCTTTGTTCTTAATTCACGTTTTTTGAAGATCAACCTATTTTTTGACCATTAATATCTTTTGTACACTAATTTTTGCACACAACTTTTTTGATACACATTCTTTACATTGGCTTATTGCTGTCACAATATTTTTTACTTGACAATGCGTATGTGGTAAACACACAGTTAAAGGTCTTACTCAGAGCCTTACACATTAGTCACTATTGGCAATATTTAGTATTGCATAGAATCGAGAACATTATTGGTTAGATAATATTATATAACTGACTAATATATTTCACCTATTATGTGTATGTGGTAAACACAAAGTTGAATTTCTGTTGTGAGCCTTATACTTAATTTGGAATTTTTTAGGAATATTTTTTAAGAGAATTGTTTGCACAATTTTAAATGCCATATCTGCTATTTAACTATTTGTTTTAACTATTCATTTAGCTATTATTGCTGTACAAATTTGTGTATGTGTATATGGTAAACACAAAGTTGAATTTCTGTTGTGAGCCTTATACTAAATTTGGAATTTTTTATGAATATTTTTAAGAGCAATGTTTGCACAATTTTAAATGCTATATCCGTTACATAACTATTTGTTTTAACTATTCATTTAGCTATTATTGTTGTATAAATTTGATTGTTTATACATGGATCCATGTTTTTAACTTATTTGTGTACTCAATAAATTGTTTATTGTAATCGTTTGACAATATTGCATTAGGTCCAGACCCAGCCTTCGTATAGTTGGCGCTTTGGTATACCTTATTAGTTTCATCTTTCCATTTTGACAACTAGGTGTCAAATTATCAAAGCCAGAGGTCTTATTTAGTAGGCGCTAGGTGTACTCCACCTCCTGAAACCAATATGCAACAGTTTCTGGTGTCAGAAGTGGGATTTACACTGGGGAGTGGATCAGTTTTTATTTACTCTGCTTTCCCTCTGTGAATCTGAACCTAAATTTAGTTGGTTTTGAATATATGATAAAGGGTTAAAAAAGGGATTCCTGCATTAAAGAAAGAAGCAGGGTTTGTGCGAAGGTTTGAGTCCTGTCTCGGCGCTTGTGATAAATCCCTCTAGACAGGTTAATAGTCCTGTGCTAGTTCTAGACAGGTATTGTAGTCCTGTGCTAGTTTATGACAGGTATTGTAGTCCTGTCTGGTAAGCGCGCAAGTTAAGTTAGCATGCAATTTGACGGGAGGTAAGTTCCCCGGGCAAATTGGCATTGCTGTGTTGAAGTTGTCCCTATACATTCCTATAGTAGATTTTTGTTACCTATCACTGGAAATTGGATACTAATTTGTTTGCTTGCTTGCTTTTTATTGCTATACAGTATAATTGCTGTGCTGTTTTGTGCTTAAAATATATATTAAGTGACTGTGCATTTTATTACTGCTGCTCTTTTTGTGTTGTTAAAGAAAAGTTTATTTCAGGCAGAAAGGCACCCACTCTAGAGAGGGAGGGGGGATCATAAAAAAAAAAAAATCTGTCAGTGAGCAGCTGTGTAGAGTCAGTGAAGAGAAATTTAAAAAAAAAAACTGTTACAGAAGCTCCGTTAAGTATAATTTTTTTTCTTTCTTTTGTTTGCAGTAATGAAAAGTAAATTTTGTATATTTGGATGTGTCATGTGTTATGTGTCTAATATTATGTGTCAAAGAGTTGCTTAGATCAACAGAATAACAAAATAAAAAAAATAAAAAAAATTTAAAAAAAAGGAACGGAGGATGTTTTTTATCCTATTTTGAAATATTTCTCAAATCGTGGGAAGATGGCCATTCCTTACGATTTCGGGGACTTTTCAAATACATTGTAAATTTGGTGGAAAGTTGATCTTATTGTGTTTTATGTGTCTTTAGTATGTTATTTTGAATATTTGTTTTCCGGAGGAAAGGAAAAAAGGGGGGAGTGAATTGCTGGTATGCGAGATGATCTGAGCTTGTGTGTATCGCTGTAAAAATGACGTTGTAATGAGGTATTTTGAAGTCTTATTGTTACAACTTTAAAGTCATAAGCATGTTTTAAATATGTGTGTTATTAATAAGCAGTTTTAATTTTTAGTGATATTTGTTGTATGCAAATAAAAAAAAAACTGTCCACCTGATGCAGCATATAAATATATTGTTTTTGCATTAATGTATTTGTAATGACTTGTGATACAAGCTGAATAGTTTAAAATGTAGGAGAAGTTGCATTTGCAAGTTTGTGTATATATGAAAGCTGCCATTTAGTTAGCAGATATTTCTTTTGCAGTGTAACTGAATTCTCTCTGTAATGCAAACTGAATTGATAAGTTGTCTACAATCTTAGTGTTACGATATGTGAGACTAGCAAAAAAAAAAAAAAAAAGGCAAACAGAAGAGAAAAATATTTAAAGGGATACAGGCAAACTGATATAAAATCTGAGATTTTAAGGAAATATTTACAGAGAAGACAATGAGGTTTACTGTAAGCCTAACACTAGTATATGTAACTGTGTCAGCAGTTTCAATTAAAGATAATTTTGTAAAATGTCCCTTTAACTAGCCTGCATCCCACTGTGAGTGTGTTTTTATGCTGGTTATGCTTGCTTAGGCTATTTAATGAATGTCAGTATACATTTTTATTATAAGTAAGGCCAATGGCTCATTGGGAATAATTTAAAGGGGAAATTTTATTATTATTTTTTTGTAGAAAGCTTATTTAATTTTTTTGTTATATACATTTGTTTCATTTGGCTAGAGAGCTGCAGAATGGTGAATATCAAATTATACACAAAGTTAAATCAAATAATTGTGTTGTTATTAAAATTTTGGATATGTAAAAGTATAGACTGGATTCTAGCAGCTTTTCACAAATTATTTGTGCCACACCTGATTTACTTAAAGGGACAGTCTACCATATAATTGTTATTGTTTTGAGGATGGATAGTCCCTTTATTACCCATTCCCCAGTGTTGCATGGCCAACACAGTTGTATTGGTATGCTTTTTGCCTCTGTTGTTGCCTTGTGTCTAGGGGCATTCTTCCAGCTCCCTGGTCACATGACTGTGACTGTTTATGGTCTATTGTTTTAAATTTAGCATTGTTTTGTGCTGAATCTTAAATGACCCCCTGTGCCTGAACACAGTGTTATCTATATGGCCCACGTGTATTTTGTCTCTCTGTGTTGGAAAGAGATTTTAAAAAGCCTGTGATAAGAGTCAGCCCTCAAAGGCTTAGAAATTAGCATATGAGCCTACCTATGTTTAGTTTAAACTAAGAATACCAAGAAAAAATTTGATGATAAAAGTAAATTGGAAAGTTGATTAAAATTAAAAGTCCTATCGGAATAATGAAAGTTTAATTTATACTAAAATGTCCCTTTAACAGTGGATTTGCATGGTGCATGTGAGCAGGATCTATAGAACAGTGGCTGTATCATTATTATCTAATTATTCCCAAAATTGGATACTTAGGTGTTTGTGTGTTCTTTTGTAAATTTATGGTTAGGAATTTTATGTGTAAATATGCAACTGGAGTTTATTGAGCATCTGCGGTGATTGCATTATTAGTGTGATCTCATAGAATTGTACATGGTAGAATTTGCAGAACCACGGTATAGATGGTTCTTATGGGATGTTTTTAATTATTTTGTAGTGTTTTGCGAGTGCTGCGTTTCAGGGAATGGCAGTATTGGTGTTGAATTTCAGGTTAATTCTGGTTGTTAAAAGTTTGTGTCGGCTGTTCATGTTTTGTTTTGTAAAATGGACAATTGGTTTAAGTGTTTTCTAAGAGAATGTTGTGTTTTTATTTGTCGTGAATGCGTGTGGTAAGGTGCTGTATGAATGGAATATTGCATGTGGAGGTGTATTTGATTTTGCTTGCTATTGAGAATTGTATTCTGCATGCATGAGTGGAGTGCATAATAATTTGTCTTTTCGTTTTTTGTTATGTTGTGTTTGCGTGCCACATGGGATGTTTCACGCAAACAAGGGGGAAGTATTGATGAGTATCTTTATGTGATAGGGGTGATTGTTTTTAGGTAAGAAGGTGAACCTAAAACGTTTTGAATCTTCTCTTACAATGTTATTGCCTAACCACCAGCTGTGCCCTAAATTTTTCTATATTTGGTTCTTAACACTATATTTGTATTTGCAGGATGAGATCATGCAGCTGTATCCAGAAATTAAAAACACTAACGGAATTATTTTTGAGTTTTTTCCATATTTAGGTAAAATCTGTACAGATAAAATTCCATAAGTGCACTCTTTAAAAGATTAAAGATGGAATGCAAGTAAACCTTTAAAGAAAGAAAAGATGAAGATAAAAGACCTTTTGTCAAGCTTGTTTTAACCACCATACTGCAGTAAAAGTTGCTGAACTATCTTTGGATCTATTATTTGCTTTGCATGCTGGTACCAGCCCCAGAACTGGACTCTGGGTAATCCATGACTGTTTCCTCTGATGTGTGTCGTCAGAACATAAAGACTATCCTTCTCTGGACTGTGCCTTGCCGCTCGATATGGAGGACCTGTTATGCTGTTACAGGGTCAACCAATTAAATTAGGGGAGTATTGTTTTAACTCGATTCCTTATATTGCTTGTTTTGTATTCTCTTGTAGTTGTTTTATTTTTATTGAACATATTAGGTATAAGAGGTCATATGCTTTATTGGTATTAGTGCACATTGTAGTTTATGTGCTTAACAAAGTAACCCTTTAGATAAGTGTAAGTCTAAACTTTGCAGTATTGTAACCTATTGAATGGCCATCAGAATATTTTAGACCCTCCACCCTGTGGAACATAATGAGGACATGTCTCAGCTAGAAGTTTATATTAATTAGACAGATAAATATTTGTTTAGGGAGTAGCATAATCATAGTCATATTGATAGTATATTTTCTACATGCGATGGCTCTTATTGGAGTTATGTTATGAAAGCAAATGTATTTTGTTTCCCTTTTATTAATTGGTATGGTACTTGCAATTTGAATTTGGTAATTCCAGATGTTTGTCAAAGAAAGGATTTATCTTACCATACAGAAGTGTTTACCTTTAAGAGATTTTGTAGTTTTAAATGATGTTATGATTGTATTCTTTCCTCATACAGGAGTGTGAGAGAATTTAGGTTGCATAAAACAATTAGTAAACTATTAAATGTTTATATCAGGTGAGATTGTTGACTATTAAGATCATAGTTGGAGAATTATAAACATTATAGATAGTAGCTGTGCAGAATAAAGCAACACTAGGTTATTTTACTTTTAGTAGTTCAAAGTAACCGTGTAAAGAAATTCATTTGAGAGAAAATGTTTTTATTGATTGTTTTATTTTTCATTTTTGCTACAGGGCAGGCCTTAGCATAAGTTTTAGTATAGCCATGCAGCCGCTTGATGAAGTTTAGCAGTTTTCACTTGCTTAATATTCATGAAGTATCATTTAAATTGTATAGAGAAGCTGTGAATTATTCTCTGTAAAGTATCAATGTATTTAGTTTGTATTATATATCAACAATGTTTTGTTTGATTTTAAATGACATAGGATGAAAGTGACGTTTTATTTGGACATATTTGTGCCTGTATTGCGGTGTGTACTCATCCTGTACTGTTTCTGTTTGCTTCCTAGACTCCCTGTGACTCGAGTGTTTGCTTGCCATGGGTATCCACTGGCTGCCTTGTCTACCCCATGAACAAACCATCAGATTTCCAGCATCTCCCTGCGGAAGAACCGTGGATAAGCACCCCTACTGCAAATGAACTGTTGGAGAACTGTATTATAGCAAAATGTCTGAGGAAAGTGAAGAGGACAAAGGCTGTTCTTAAAGTGCTCAGAGGCCACCTAGAGACAGTTGTGCTGTTGCCATGTCATGCTTTACTGTGGAGAAAGAACTGTTGGACATATTGGGGGGTGCTAGCAATGCAGGTGGAGAAATAAGCAATGCAGCGTTGTTTGGGGGTAGATGGGGGGCTGGTTGGGTCTTTGTGCAGATAGACCAGTAGTTTGGGGATGCTGGGAGGTGAACGGAGAGTGTTGGAGGGATCGCACCTATGTGCAGTGACAAATTGTGCCCTATTAGCCTATAAAATTATACCACTACATATGAATATTTTGCTGTATATTATTCTCACATAGAGTCCTGTTACCATAGTATTAAGCTTATACTGTTGTTAAAGGCTTTACTAATTTTCTGCGCCTGTCTATTTTTGTATTATTCTGTTAGAATAAAAGAGTGGTATGTTAGGAATTATTGTTAGCATGACTAGCGACATCTTGTTCTTCGCCGCCATTTTGTCTTAGGCATCCATCTTGGGTAATGAATCTTTTATTATAGTGGTTTATTATGTAGTAAGAAATATGCTGATGTTAGGGAGACTTGCATAGATATAATAGCCCTGAGAATGACCCTGAAGATGTGCTTGGATGCATTGTTATCTCTACAAGATGTCAAACGGCTGTGATTTGTGCTGGGCCCAGTTACTGTTTATCTGTAGTTAGGTATTTCTGTAGAAATGACTCCCTAACACTCCTTTTATTCCAATTATATTTTCTATGAGTTTCTTTGTTCTTATAAGAAATACCATGTGAAATGATGTAATTATGAATACGTCACTTGTTAAACCTATATGCTGTAACTTCTGGCTATAAAAGTGCCTAACAACTTGTAATAAATAGAATAGCTTTTGGAATCATAGCTGCGTGGTCTGAAATCTATTCTCCTGGACGTCCTGAACAGATAAGTACTGATTTCCAGCTGGTATGGTGTGCCCAATGCCCAGTCCTGAACTGACACCCCCCTCCTGAAACCAATATGCAACAGGGACCCCCCACCCCCCGCGGCAATTTTTTTTTAAATGTGGTGGGCGGGGCTTTAAAAAATCATAAGACCAAAGTAATATAAATAAAATTCTAAATAAAGTCATAGATTTTAATACACTTAGGCAGCAAATCAAACACAAGCTCAAACCACTGGTATGGCTATGTGAGCTATATATTTAATTATCCTTTGCAAAGGCATTGCTAAATAATTTTATCTTAATTGGACATTTAATAATAAATTATTTAAAACTGCTCTCTGCATTCCCCATTAATATTCTAAATTCTGGCCTTTAAAGTCAGCAAAAATGCACAGTAGCAAACTACATAGCATACACTTACACATGCAGATACACACACACTACATAGCATACACTTATACAGGCAGATACACACACACACTACATAGCATACACTTACACATGCAGATACGCACACACTACATAGCATACACTTATACATGCAGATACACACACACACTACATAGTATACACTTATACATGCAGATACACACACACTACATAGCATACACTTACACATGCAGATACACACACACACTACATAGCATACACTTACACATGAAGATACACACACACTACATAGCATACACTTATACAGGCAGATACACACACACACTACATCGCATACACTTACACATGCAGATACGCACACACTACATAGCATACACTTATACATGCAGATACACACACACACTACATAGTATACACTTATACATGCAGATACACACACACTACATAGCATACACTTACACATGCAGATACACACACACACTACATAGCATACACTTACACATGAAGATACACACACTACATAGCATACACTTACACATGAAGATACACACACACACTACATAGCATACACTTATACAGGCAGACACACACACACATTACATAGCATACACTTATACATGCAGCTTACACTTATAAATGCAGATACACAGACACTACATAGTATACACTTATACATGCAGACACACACACTACATAGCATACACTTATACATGCAGATACACATACACACATTACATAGCATACACTTATACAGGCAGATACATACACACTACATAGCATACACTTACACATGCAGATACACATACACACACTACATAACTTACATTTATACATGCAGACACACACACTACATAGCATACACTTATACATGCAGATACACACTTATACATGCAGATACACACTTATACATGCAAATACACATACACACACTACATAGCTTACATTTACACATGCAGATACACACACACCTTATAGATACAGATAGGCACACACACTACATAGCATAAACTTATACATACAGATACACAGACACTACATAGTATACACTTATACATGCAGACACACACACACTACATAGCATAAACTTATACATACAGATACACACACACAGTTATGGATACAGATAGACACACACACTACATAGCATACACTTATACATGCAGACACACACACACTACATAGCATACACTTATACATGCAGATACACACACACAGTTATGGATACAGATAGACACACACACTACATAGCATACACTTATACATGCAGACACACACACACTACATAGCATACACTTATACCTGCAGATACACAGACACTACATAGTATACACTTATACATGCAGACACACACACACTACATAGCATACACTTATACATGCAGATACACACACACAGTTATGGATACAGATAGACACACACACTACATAGCATACACTTATACATGCAGACACACACACACTACATAGCATACACTTATACATGCAGATACACAGACACTACATAGTATACACTTATACATGCAGATACACACACACTACATAGCATACACTTACACATGCAGATACACAGACACTACATAGTATACACTTATACATGCAGATACACAGACACTACATAGTATACACTTATACATGCAGATACACAGACACTACATAGTATACACTTATACATGCAGATACACAGACACTACATAGTATACACTTATACATGCAGATACACAGACACTACATAGTATACACTTACACATGCAGATACACAGACACTACATAGTATACACTTATACATGCAGATACACAGACACTACATAGTATACACTTATACATACAGATACACACACACTACATAGCATACACTTATACATGCAGCATACACACACACTACATAGCATACACTTATACATGCAGCATACACACACACTACATAGCATACACTTATACATGCAGATACACACACACTACATAGCTTACATTTATACATGCAGATACACACACACTACAAAGCATAAACTTATACATACAGATACACACACACACACACAGTTATGGATACAGATAGACACACACACTACATCATATATGGGTATCTGTAATTCATTGTATGGGGTCCTGGGGTTGGCAAGCACATTAGCTGGCAGTCTGCGGCTGCCACTGTTCGTTAAACTGTTTGTTACCCTGGTATTAGCACTGCTCATTGTATAAAACTGAAGGCATGCTAGTATTATCACCAGGGCTTAGATATCATCATTACTAGAGGTAGGTTAGAGAGGTCACCATTACCCGTGGTCAGAGGGTATACAGCCTTCTTACTCTTGCTTAACCCACACACCATTCCTTTTCCACAGGGAATATGACAGGTATCTAACCCTGTGAGAGCAACGCCAGCTGCTTCTGAGTACGGGCCCAACAGAATTTAAAAAAAAAAAAACATTTTTTTTTTTTTTTAAATGCCTGGGGCGAATCGGGACAGATGGCTAGCAACCCGAGACAGGGGGACAAACCCCTAAAATCGGGACTGTCCCGTGAAAATCGGGACAGTTAGGGGGTACTGTTGCATAAACATTTAGCCTTCAGTGTGTCTAAGGAATGATTTCTAATGTTTGCATATGAAACTCTTTGGATGAGGGAGAGGTTCTATTTCCTCCTTATATACAGACAGCTTACAGCTGCTTTTGCTTTCTTTACTACTTTCTAATACCAGGTAAGGTGTTAAAAACACTGTCACACGTTGTAGGCATTCATGGGAATCACGTCATATCAGAGCATGTATTGGTTTAAATCATTGCTGGTTGGTGTACTTTTATCAGTGTTTTATTTTAATTATGCATACAGAGCAAACATTTTAAAAAACTTTCCAATTTTATTCTCTTATCTAATTTTCTTTATTCTTTTGTTATCCTTTTTTGAAGGAGTAGCAATGCACTACTGAGAGCTAGCTGAGCATATTGGTAGAGTCAATGACAAGAGGAGTATATGCTTTTGAACAAAGTGGAACAAAGGGAACAAAGCAAATTGCGAGATTTCAATTATTGGATCGGGTCTGGGGGGCGCCCCTATAACGCTAGGAACGCCCTCCAGACCGCAATCAAATCCAGGAAGCACAGTAGGCTTCAGGACAGCTGTTGGCTATGACGTTGTATTCCGTCATAACGGCGCTAAAGCCCACCGCCGTTTTGACGGAATACAACGGCATAACGGCGGCAAAAGGTTAACAGAGGTGTGTGTCCCAGGACTCTAAAATAATGCAGAATTGTCTAACAAAATTACAGTTATTTTGCATATAGATCTTTTACAATGTGCTAAATAATGCTGATAAATTAAAAAAAAAATACTTGGGAGCCAACCGCTGAACGAGGAGGTAGCAGGTCTGCTGAGCTCCGATACATCAGAGAGTTATTTTATACTATATTCCTGACTGAGCTGCCTAACTATCTGAAAATCTTATCTGTAATAGTGGTGGAGGTGCAGGGTCATCTATTTGACTCCTTTGCTGACCGGAGAGCATCACCGCATAACTTCTACCCCTGAATCCTACACTGCAGCACGACCGCAAGGACTTTGTGCACTGCTGGGACCGCTCGCACAAGCAAGTACCTGCTTTGTCTCCGGAGGGTCGGGGATCCGCTCCGGAGACCATCAACTAGCGACAGCAAGGCCCTGCAGCGCTACAGACCAGCTCGGCACAGTAGTGAACGGAGGCAGCGACGGCTATTTCCCAGCTCAGAGGGGGAAGTCGAGAATCACCGGGAGACGCCAAGGTGCGGTAAGCCAACTCCCCACTTGAAGGAATGCTAGCAACAAGTTCCCAACACTGAGCACCGCTCATAACAGAGGGGGTTATAAAGATTTGCATCACGCACATTTCGGGAGGTGTTGGAGGGATTTATAGCGGCAGAGCAAGCCCCTTATAAGGTACAGAAGTACCGGATGAACTTTGACTAAATTTATTGGAAGTAGATACCCTCTCTCTTCACGGGACGGTGATTAAAAACAGGGCTACAGCGGCTCACAAATTTTGGCGCGAAGATCCGCCATTTTAGCGGCCTATTGCGCAGCACTGTCATCTCACTTGCTGTCTTTAAGGGTCCCAAGGGAGCACAAAATCAGGGACGTTTCTGAAAGAACCTATTTCAGTCAATAAAACTACAGCTAAATACAGTTTTTTGAGTGCCAGGCATCGCCTACAATAAACAGGCCTGAGTTAGAGCGGCAGTCTGATGAGGCTGCTTAGAAGGGTCTGCCGAATATTAGATATAATCTGCTTAAGCTACACTGGCCTAGAACTTAACTGCAGATTCGAATAGAAGCCACAGCAGGACACCTATTTTTCAGGGCTGACTCTTTTGGTGACTTTTGAGATTTTTGTACCCTGACATATCCTTCTTGCATACTCAAAGTACATAACCTCCATGCCCTAAGACAGCCTGTAGTCTATCTGCGCACCTGACAGGGCTTCCTCTTTAAATAAGCCTAATTTCCTCCTGACGCTTCTCATAAGATTGTGGAAGGCAATACACTCATCTGAGCCTGCAAAATTTAATATATTAAGCTTTGGAATACAATTCTGTAGAGCAGCCATTTCTCAAATTAGAAGCACAAACTCTGCCCATCACTTTGCTCTGTTTTTGACACAGCAGCGCCTCTGCACTCACGAACAATAATTGAAGACAGGACACAGTGGGCAAATTAATACGCCACTACACCTGCATTATACAGTAATAACTCCTCTGTTTTGCTTAAATAAGTCTTTAAGATGGAGAAGCTTTTATACGCTTAGCAAGTTCCTTGATGGCTAGGTTTCAAACTGTTCTATAGTAAGCACAATATATAGCACAAGCAAGCTGAGAGCAGGTCTCACTGACCCACGAACTGCCAGCTGGAATTATTGAACAAAATTCTCAAGTACTGGCTCTGATATTTAATACTCACTTCCTTTGATGGTAAGCTCACAGAGCTAGATTAAACTACACTGCTGCCAGGACAGGAAATTGACACTCCATATTTTGTACAACACTCTGTCATCAAGCAGACAAGTTTCCTAATAGTAACTTAACTCAAGCCTATGATCAGAGAAATTGCTTGGGACACTAAGTGTTTTACCATACGCTTTCCTTACAGCTGCTGCGTCAGCCAAATGTTCTCTGTTGCATACAGAGTGGAGTGTAATTATCTTCAGTGTATTGCCGCTTATGTGTGCTGTTCTTTGGTTTACAAGTACAGATTCAGTACAGTAATCACACTACACACCCTTTCCTTTTTTTTTTAGACACTAAGATACCCCTCAAAACTGGCACAACATACTGACAACCTTCTAGAGCCACCCACTACACCAGCATAACATACCATTAGCCAATACCCTTACACCAGATTAGTACCAGATCACTTCCTTTTGCTATTCATTCACACAGATCACATGTCTCTAACTTTTCATTGGCTGACACACACTCAACATACCCCTGGCCAAACACACCTAGGCCAGCCTAGAACTAGAACATTCCCCTTTACTGCACATTCACATAGAATTCACCCCTTTATCCTCCAACATACTTACACCCGCTTCTCACGCACACTTAGGCTACACCACATTGCCCTTTCATTAGCACAGACTGTAACTCGCCCCATTTCTCACACACGTGATTCAAGAGAAACATTAGAATATTTGCTGAGGCCTACTCTGGCCATTATTGTATTGCATTGTATTGGTTCATTTGATAGGTGAACCCCAACTGGCCCCCCCTTTCCGGCCCTGCTTGTCTGGGCTGGTCACTTCCCTCTCCCCTTTTCCCTTCCGCAAGGTCGTACCCCCTATTCCCGGGCCAGGGGGGGACTTACCACAATTTTACCCATAAATTCTGGAGTGGATTGGCCTTTGACCTGTGTCTGGGGGTTCTCGCCGGCCCTCGCCCCCCGGTGGCGGCCTACCCCTTTTTTTTTTTTTTTTTTTTTTTTCCTTTGCAAACTGGACCTGTGGTCATTTAATCCCTAGTAAGGTGGCCGTCATGGAGGGGTAGGGGTCGGGGAGACCGTCCGGGCCTCTCTCTGTGTACTGTTTAATGTGATTACTTGCTCATGTTCTTATTTTTGTACCTCCTGTGAATCTAACCTCTGGTGCCATCACTAATCTACCTGCCCTGTGTCCGCTTTTGCTTCACGGATTCTCCTTTTGCCACAATATGCCTCATACGATCAGACGAACCACTAAAACACCTGGTTCAGTGAAAAAAACGGTGATAGATCACTTCTCTCTACCACGCAAGGAGCTGGAAGATGACTCCAATGACGGCCTGAGTGGGTCAGAATCTCTAGGAGATGGTTCCCAGCATGATGCTCTGTTAAACCCCAGATCTCAGCACTTCATTACTGAGGACACCCTTCAGAAGATGCTCATTAACCAAACTCGCTCCATTACCAAAGAAATACAAAAAAATCACGCTGAGCTCAAAAAGGACATTTCGGAAATTGGTGAAAGGGTGGACTCTTTGGAAAGGCGGCAAGATGATATTGTTACGGATCAATCTAACCTTTTGGCCTACTCTGAATCTTTGGCTGACCAGCTGAGTCAGCTCGAGTTTAAACTGGCGGATGTTGAAGATAGGGCCCGCAGAAATAATATAAGATTTCGGGGTATACCGGAAGACATCACACCAACAGACTTGCAGGGTTTTCTCCAAGAGCTTTTTGGTAGCCTGTTGGGTCCTATGGAGGGCCTAACTTCCACTATTGAAAGAGTTCACAGAGCTCTACGCCCCAGGTCCGTCTCGCAAGAAAAGCCAAGAGACGTTATAGCCTGTTTTCACAGTTTCCTCTTCAGAGACAAGCTGATGCAGGCCGCCTCCCGCAAGCCCCAGTTGCCGGAAAAGTTCCAAACCATCCAGCTTCTTCCCGACTTGTCGGCTCACACCCTACAATTCAGAAGGCAGTACCAACCAGTCACACTGGTTCTCAGAAATGCTGGCATCAGATACAGATGGGGATATCCGTCCAAGTTGCTAATTACAAGGGACAACCAAACCCACATAATTTCTTCACTGGCCCAGGGCACTGTGTTGCTGGCACAGTGGGGTCTCACCAAAGGAGACACGACGGAACCCATTCCCATTAAGGCAAAATTGAGGGCTACTGCCCCAGAATGGACTGCTAAGGATCAGCGCTCCAAAAGGCAAAAAACGCAGCAGACACAGGACTCTCTGGGTCCCCAAGACCCCTCCCTCTGAATGTATGGCACCATTGGTCAACAACAGTATTAACCTGTCATCATGACCTAACACAGGGCCCATATTTAAGGAGGGTCCTACTTTATGTGCATATTTGCATTACCAGTGTTTATATATGTTTTCTAATATTACATGGGATTAACCCAGCATAGGTCGGCCCACGCTGGGTCTAAAGTTACAGTCAACATAATTATTTTTTCCTTCCTGTAATCCATGTGCATGTTTGCATTACTAGTGTTTCTGCATGCTTTCTAACTCTATGTGGTCAACCCAGCACAGGTCATTCATCTCTAAACGAATAGGTATAGGATTTTCCTTTTTGTATTTCATGTGCAGGTTTGTATTATCAGTGTTTATGCATGCTGTCTAATTCTTTATGTGGATAACCCAGCACAGGTCATTCATCTCTAAATGAATAGGCATAGTATTACCTCCACCCTTTAGATAGCACAAGAATTTATTTTTCCTCAACATGCTATGACTGACTATATACTTACCTAGTCTGGATGCTTCGTACCTTACTCAGGTTTGGTATGGTTGTATGTACATTTCCATTGCTGATTTCACAGGTTTAATTTATGTTTATAGATTTCTTTGTATCCTTCCCGTGTGCATAGAGGGGGGCCGATGGTTTCGGCTCTCTCTCTGTTCCTATTCCTAGCTCCCCCCCCACATAGGTAGCCCACGCCAGGGTTCCACATAGGTGAACTATTTTCACCTCATTTCCTATCACAACACCTCTGAACTAACGTCTTATCCTAATTTCCCCCCCTAACCCCCTCCTTTCGTTTTCCATTCTATCCCCTGTCCACAGGCCAAGGCCGAGAGATGGTGCACTCTCTAAAGGTGCTCACACACAATGTCAGGGGGCTTAACTCCCCCTTTAAAAGGAGTCTTTTGTCTCGTGAACTTAAATTTCACAATCCCGACGTAGTCTTCCTGCAGGAGACTCACTGGCAGTCGGGCGCCACTCAATATTTTCACTCCCGTTCCTATAAAGTCCTGGAACACTCACCCTTCTCCAAAAAAGCTAGAGGGACGGCCATCCTGCTTCACAACAGGATCGCCTACGAGCAAATTTACGCACTTACTGACCCTCAAGCCAGATATACAATTCTGGTTTGTAAACTGGACCATGTTCTTCACACATTGGTCTCCGTTTATCTTCCCAACTCCCGGCAGCCTGCATCTCTTCGTACTATTTTGCAGACGCTTGATACGATCAAGCAAGGGAGGGTCTTGATCGCGGGAGACTTCAATATGACATGGGAGCCAACTCTCGACCGCAAACAGCTTCAAGCTGGCAGTAAACCTTCACAAGAGACATATGTCTCTGCCCAATTTAGGGCAGTAATGTCACAATTTGGATACTTCGACATTTGGAGAAGTTTACATCCCAACGATAGGGACTTCACCCATTTCTCTATCCCCCACAAAACTTACTCCCGGCTGGACTACATCTTTTGTCAGGCTGGGTCTTTGGACTCGGTCTCCTGCTCCAGTATCCCCCTCTGTTCCTGGTCAGATCATGACCTTGTAACGGCAGGGCTGTTTCTCTCAGATAGAATGCCTAGTAAATCCAATTGGTGCCTCCCTAGGCACATTTTGGCCGACATCCCGTTCAGAGAGGAATTAAGACGGGACCTGACTGAACTGTTAGTTTGTAATGACAACGGCCAGACCTCAGACGATATTCTCTGGGGCGCGATCAAAGCAACTATCAGGGGCCTTATCATTCGCAAACAAGGAGCCCTGAGAAAGCAAGCGGGCCTTACCCTTGCGCAGGCACACGCAAAACTCAGATCCTTGGAATCCCTAAATCGCGCTTCCATTAGCCTCGATGTAGCTGCGCAGATTGCTACAGTTAAGGAGCATATCAACCTCCTAGAGCTCCGCCGCACACAAACTAATCTCAGCAAACTGAAACAGTTATACTATTACAAAGGTAATAGACCTGACACTATGCTTGCTAATAGGCTCAGGCATAAGCATAGTAACTCCCGCATTTCCAAGATCAATTATAATGGCAAGTTGCATAAGAGGCCCTCTCAGATTGGAGAATGTTTTGCTGACTTTTACTCCAAACTTTACAATATCGAAAATTCGGAGACTCTCACCCCAACTTCTAGCCAGGATATCAGAGACTTCCTGGCCTCTGCTAACCTCCCCACTCTTACTACAGAGCAACAAGACTCTCTCACAGCCCCTTTCTCTTTGGCGGAGATTAAGCTAACGATAAAAAATCTAAAACCCTTCAAGGCTCCAGGGCCTGATGGCTTTTCTGCCCAGTTTTATAAGGTATTTGTCAATGAACTACCCCCCTACTTGCAGCGGTTTTTTACCTTAACAAGTGATGAAGGTTCCTTGAAGGAGGAATTCTTAAAAGCAGCCATAGTCACTCTGCCAAAACCAGATAAGGACCCCTCGTCCTGTGCAAGCTACAGGCCAATTTCTTTAATTAACGTGGATGTGAAGGTTTACTCTAAAATCCTTGCCAACCCTATTAGCAGGCTTCTTCCGCACCTTATAGGTCCGGATCAAGTAGGGTTCATTCATAGGCGCGAGGGGCCGGACAATACTAGGCGTCTTGTTAATATTGTGTGTGAATCTACCAGAATGCAGAAGCCTTTCTCGGTTATCTCTTTGGATGCCGAGAAGGCTTTTGACCGCATCCGCTGGTCCTACTTGTGGGAAACCCTCAAAACCTTTAACTTCCCTCAGTCCACATGCAGGGCTATCCAGGCGCTATATTCTGCCCCGTCGGCCGCTGTTAGGGGTCTTGGCTTTCAGTCTGACCCTTTCAACATCTCCAATGGTACTAGACAGGGGTGCCCCCTGTCTCCGCTGTTGTTTGCCCTCGCGATCGAGCCCTTGGCTGCCCATATCCGGGACGATGCCTCCCTTCCAGGGATAATGCTCTCAGGCACTCTGCAAAAAAATGCGCTATTCGCAGATGATATCACAATCTTCACTGCGGACCCCGGTAGAGCTGTCCCCAGACTGCTGAATGTTCTGAAGACTTTTGGTGACCTCTCATTTTATAAATTGAACACTCAAAAGACAGAGATATATTGGTGGGGATACCCCCACAACTATATTAACAGTTTACAGAAAAGGTATAACTTCAAATGGTCACAGGAGCAGGTCACACACCTGGGGGTTAGAATATCTAACAATGCCTCAAAAATGGTCAAGGATAATTACATCCCTTTGCTGTCAGAACTGAGATCCTTAAAAAACGCTTGGGATCACAAGTCCATCTCGTGGATGGGGCGTATAGCCTCTATTAAAATGTCTTTCCTCCCTAAGCTCACCTACTTGTTTAGGTGCCTTCCCATCAGAGTCCCTATGTCACTCTTGCTACAGTTCCAGAGTGAAATAACAAAGTTTGTTTGGAAGGGCTCGACCCCCAGGATAGCTCAAAAAAACCTGAAATTTCCTATACATCTAGGAGGCCTGGCTTCCCCCTCTGTGGTAAAATACTACGAGGGGGCCATGCTTACCCACATTTCCCAGTGGGGAGTTCTTCAGTCCCGTGATAAATGGCGCGAGATTGAACAGGCCTCTTTACCCCATAATGTCCTGCTCAAGGACGTTATTTGGACTCCTCCACACAGTCGCAGAATTTTAGGTATCAGCAATCTAGTCATCACAGAATGCCTTCAGGTCTGGGACAAGATCCGGCATCGCCAACTAATTGCCCCCCACCCTTCCCCTATCACTTCGGTGGCTGGTCTGCTCTCTGGGTTGGCGGATACCCACCCGAATATATGGGCCAGACTGGGGATTCGGCGGGTCTCGGACTTCTGGTCCGCATCACAGCCCGATGGCTTTATAGACCCAACTCTCCTGGGCTCCCCTGGAGATATTCCTCCGGTCCTCTTTTTTGAAACTATCAGGATTAAAAGTCTCCTGAGAAGTTGGGGTTTTCTCCCCACCACCTCTCGTCAGTCCACCCCATGGGAGTCTGTCTGGAAGACGGGTCACAGACTTATCCGGCCATTATCGTTCCATTACAGGACTCTCGATGGCACTGTCCCACCTGAAATGGCCCCGCACTTGCAGATCTGGGATGCTTTATTGCATTCTCAAATCTCGGTAGACGCCTGGCAAAGGGCCATCCTTCTGACGAAAAAAACCCTCCATTGCATCACTATGTTCGAAACTTATTACAAGGTGATTTCTCACTGGTACCTGGTTCCCACACGCCTAGCAAGGATGTACCCAGGTGTGTCGCCTCTTTGCTGGAGGAACTGTGGTTTGCAGGGCACCATGCTCCACATTTGGTGGGAATGCCCTAAAATTACTTTCTTATGGTCTCAAGGTTTCCGCGCCCTTACTGATTTTGGAATCAGAATTCCGCCTGGCCCGGCTACTGCTTTGCTCCACCTGGGCTTACAGGATCTACCTAAGCATCAAGCTATCTTCAGTACCTACTTATTGGCCTCTATTAAGACTAACCTGGCTAGGTCCTGGAAAAAAGAAAAACCCCCTCCATGGAACGAGATTGAGAAAACCATGGCCTTCTTATACACCATGGAAAAGACTATATATTTTGATTTAAACAAACTGGATATATTCGAACTTGCTTGGGCCGATTGGAAAGACAAGTTTGATACTTCCTGGAGCCCTCCTGTCACGTCCTAAAGCCTACAGCCTGACTCTTCTTGATCTATCTACCATCTTCCTCATTGTTTCCCTCTCCCCTTCTGTACTCCCCCCCCTCCTTCCCCCTCCCCCCCTCCCTAGACTTTGTTCTGACTCCAAGACATGTGTTGTGTTATATAGGTTCCTTTTCAGACATCCCATTTGTCCTCAGACTAATGCGAGATGTCATCTCTCCACCAGGGGAGTCCATCTAATCTTATTAATATTTTATTGTTTCTCATCTTTGGGACCCCTGGCTCCATTTATAACCATATACTCCTGTATGCCATTGATGTTTGTGTTTGGGACCTGCGTGTCCCTCATTGTTACTCCTATAAGTTTGAAAATAAATAAAAATATATTTAAAAAAAAAAAAAAAAAAAAAAATACTTTGATTTCCATTTAAAAAGATATGAAAGTCAAAATTAAATTTTCATAGATCAGATATAGCAGGGATGTTAAGATACTTTTCAATTGAAAAGCATACCTAAGTAGGCTCAGGAAAAGTAAAGGACTACTGGGATCAATCTGTTGATTGGTGGGAATTTATAAGTGTCTCTTGTCATTGGATCACCAGTGTTCAGCTAGCTGTGTTGCATTGCTGCTTTGAAGCGGACTTTACGTATGTGTTTAATTCCTTTGTAGAGCTTAATCATAAAGAATAATTTATCATTTCACTTTTTCTTGCATATAACACACATTAGAGCATTTTATTATTGCACGTGCATGTCCATTTAAAGGGATAGTAAACACTAAAAATGTTAATGTTTAAAAAGATAATCACTGTTATAGAATGATACTTTTTACCTCTGTAATTACCTTGTATCTAAGCTTCTGATGACTGCCTCCTTATCTCAGGTCTTTTGACAGACTTGTATTTCAGGCAATTAGTGCTGACTCCTAAATAACTTTGTGTGTGAGCACAGTGTTATCTATATGAAACACATGAACTAACGCCCTCTAGCTGTGAAAAACTGTCAAGTGCATTCAGTTGAGAGGCGGCCTTCAAGGGCTTAGAAATTAGCATATTTCAACTAAGAATAAGAAGAGAACAAAGCAGATTTGATAAAAGTAAATGAGAACGTTTTTAAAATGGCATGTCCTATCTGAATCATGAACATTTAATTTGGAATTTACTATCCCTTTAATATGTACAGATAATGTAAATCTGACAAATAAACCCACTGTATTTAGCATACACCTGTAACACAGGTTCCAATAAAACAATGTGTCACCATACAAATATCTCATTTCTGTGCATTGCTATTTGGCTCAGACAATACTATAACATCAGTGATAACTGTACAAGTGCTTGGGCTTTACAGTACTGCTTTATTAAAAAAATCACTGTCAAGAGTGGCAGTGTAAATGAATACACATAAAGCTGAGTAAATTCTGACACCACTACTTCCTCTTTCTTAGAAAAACTATGTCCTGTCACATGACTACTCTGCAAGTATTCTGGGAATTGTAGTTTGACTGTTGTTTCAGTGTTACAATAACTTCCTGTGCACCCAACAAGGTGAGTGCAAGAGGCAGTTACTGTATTATGAACTGTATTCTGTATGTCATGTAGTCCTGTGAGTTTATATATATATAGGCTGTGGTACTGTATAATGTGCTGTAATCTGTGTGTGTGTCATGTAGACCTGTGATTAGATATATATAGGCTGTGGTACTGTATAATGTGCTGTAATCTGTGTGTGTGTCATGTAGCCCTGTGATTAGATATATATAGGCTGTGGTACTGTATAATGTGCTGTAATCTGTGTGTGTGTGTCATGTAGTCCTGTGATTAGATATATATAGGATGTGGTACTGTATAATGTGCTGTAATCTGTGTGTGTGTCATGTAGTCCTGTGATTAGATATATATAGGCTGTGGTACTGTATAATGTGCTGTAATCTGTGTGTGTGTCATGTAGTCATGTGAGTTTATATATATATAGGCTGTGGCACTGTATAATGTGCTGTAATCTGTGTGTGTGTGTCATGTAGTCCTGTGATTATATATATATAGGCTGTGGTACTGTATAATGTGCTGTAATCTGTGTGTGTGTCATGTAGCCCTGTGATTAGATATATATAGGCTGTGGTACTGTATAATGTGCTGTAATCTGTGTGTGTGTCATGTAGTCCTGTGATTAGATATATATAGGCTGTGGTACTGTATAATGTGCTGTAATCTGTGTGTGTATCATGTAGTCCTGTGATTAGATATATATAGGCTGTGGTACTGTATAATGTGCTGTAATCTGTGTGTGTGTGTCATGTAGCCCTGTGATTAGATATATATAGGCTGTGGTACTGTATAATGTGCTGTAATCTGTGTGTGTCATGTAGTCCTGTGATTAGATATATATAGGCTGTGGTACTGTATAATGTGCTGTAATCTGTGTGTGTGTCATGTAGTCCTGTGATTAGATATATATAGGCTGTGGTACTGTATAATGTGCTGTAATCTGTGTGTGTGTCATGTAGTCCTGTGATTAGATATATATAGGCTGTGGTACTGTATAATGTGCTGTAATCTGTGTGTGTATCATGTAGCCCTGTGATTAGATATATATAGGCTGTGGTACTGTATAATGTGCTGTAATCTGTGTGTGTGTGTGTGTCATGTAGCCCTGTGATTAGATATATATAGGCTGTGGTACTGTATAATATGCTGTAATCTGTGTGTGTGTGCCATGTAGCCCTGTGATTAGATATATATAGGCTGTGGTACTGTATAATGTGCTGTAATCTGTGTGTGTGTCATGTAGCCCTGTGATTAGATATATATAGGCTGTGGTACTGTATAATGTGCTGTAATCTGTGTGTGTGTCATGTAGCCCTGTGATTAGATATATATAGGCTGTGGTACTGTATAATGTGCTGTAATCTGTGTGTGTGTCATGTAGCCCTGTGATTAGATATATATAGGCTGTGGTACTGTATAATGTGCTGTAATCTGTGTGTGTGTCATGTAGCCCTGTGATTAGATATATATAGGCTGTGGTACTGTATAATGTGCTGTAATCTGTGTGTGTGTCATGTAGCCCTGTGATTAGATATATATAGGCTGTGGTACTGTATAATGTGCTGTAATCTGTGTGTGTCATGTAACCCTGTCATTAGATATATATAGGCTGTAGTACTGTATAATGTGCTGTAATCTGTGTGTGTGTCATGTAGCCCTGTGATTAGATATATATAGGCTGTGGTACTGTATAATGTGCTGTAATCTGTGTGTGTGTCATGTACTCCTGTGATTAGATATATATAGGCTGTGGTACTGTATAATGTGCTGTAATCTGTGTGTGTGTCATGTAGTCATGTGAGTTTATATATATATAGGCTGTGGTACTGTATAATGTGCTGTAATCTGTGTGTGTGTCATGTAGACCTGTGATTAGATATATATAGGCTGTGGTACTGTATAATGTGCTGTAATCTGTGTGTGTGTCATGTAGTCCTGTGATTAGATATATATAGGCTGTGGTACTGTATAATGTGCTGTAATCTGTGTGTGTGTCATGTAGTCATGTGAGTTTATATATATATAGGCTGTGGTACTGTATAATGTACTGTAATCTGTGTGTGTGTGTCATGTAGTCCTGTGATTAGATATATATAGGCTGTGGTACTGTATAATGTGCTGTAATCTGTGTGTGTGTCATGTAGTCCTGTGAGTTTATATATATATAGGCTGTGGTACTGTATAATGTGCTGTAATCTGTGTGTGTGTCATGTAGTCCTGTGATTAGATATATATAGGCTGTGGTACTGTATAATGTGCTGTAATCTGTGTGTGTGTTATGTAGTCCTGTGATTATATATATATATATATATATAGGCTGTGGTATTGTATAATGTGCTGTAATCTGTGTGTGTGTGTCATGTAGCCCTGTGATTAGATATATATAGGCTGTGGTACTGTATAATGTGCTGTAATCTGTGTGTGTACCATGTAGTCCTGTGATTAGATATATATAGGCTGTGGTACTGTATAATGTGCTGTAATCTGTGTGTGTGTCATGTAGCCCTGTGATTAGATATATATAGGCAGTGGTACTGTATAATGTGCTATAATCTGTGTGTGTGTCATGTAGTCCTGTGATTAGATATATTCTGTGGTACTGTATAATGTACTGTAATCTGTGTGTGTGTCATGTAGTCCTGTGATTAGATATATATAGGCTGTGGTACTGTATAATCTGCTGTAATCTGTGTGTGTGTCATGTAGTCCTGTGATTAGATATATATAGGCTGTGGTACTGTATAATGTGCTGTAATCTGTGTGTGTGTGTCATGTAGTCCTGTGATTAGATATATATAGGCTGTGGTACTGTATAATGTACTATAATCTGTGTGTGTGTCATGTAGCCCTGTGATTAGATATATATAGGCTGTGGTACTGTATAATGTGCTGTAATCTGTGTGTGTGTCATGTAGTCCTGTGATTAGATATATATAGGCTGTGGTACTGTATAATGTGCTGTAATCTGTGTGTGTGTCATGTAGTCCTGTGATTAGATATATATAGGCTGTGGTACTGTATAATGTGCTGTAATCTGTGTGTGTGTGTCATGTAGTCCTGTGATTAGATATATATAGGCTGTGGTACTGTATAATGTTCTGTAATATGTGTGTGTGTCATGTAGCCCTGTGATTAGATATATATAGGCTGTGGTACTGTATAATGTACTGTAATCTGTGTGTGTGTCATGTAGTCCTGTGATTAGATATATATAGGCTGTGGTACTGTATAATGTACTGTAATCTGTGTGTGTGTCATGTAGTCCTGTGATTAGATATATATAGGCTGTGGTACTGTATAATGTGCTGTAATCTGTGTGTGTGTGTCATGTAGTCCTGTGATTAGATATATATAGACTGTGGTACTGTATAATGTGCTGTAATCTGTGTGTGTGTCATGTAGTCCTGTGATTAGATATATATAGGCTGTGGTACTGTATAATATGCTGTAATCTGTGTGTGTGTCATGTAGTCCTGTGATTAGATATATATAGGCTGTGGTACTGTATAATGTGCTGTAATCTGTGTGTGTGTGTCATGTAGTCCTGTGATTAGATATATATAGGCTGTGGTACTGTATAATGTGCTGTAATCTGTGTCTGTGTGTCATGTAGTCCTGTGATTAGATATATATAGACTGTGGTACTGTATAATGTGCTGTAATGTGTGTGTGTGTCATGTAGCCCTGTGATTAGATATATATAGACTGTGGTACTGTATAATGTGCTGTAATCTGTGTGTGTGTGTCATGTAGCCCTGTGATTAGATATATATAGGCTGTGGTACTGTATAATGTGCTGTAATCTGTGTGTGTGTCATGTAGCTCTGTGATTAGATATATATAGGTTGTGATACTGTATAATGTGCTGTAATCTGTGTGTGTGTGTCATGTAGTCCTGTGATTAGATATATAGGCTGTGGTACTGTATAATGTGCTGTAATCTGTGTGTGTGTCATGTAGTCCTGTGATTAGATATATATAGGCTGTGGTACTGTATAATGTGCTGTAATCTGTGTGTGTGTCATGTAGCCCTGTGATTAGATATATATAGGCTGTGGTACTGTATAATGTGCTGTAATCTGTGTATGTGTCATGTAGTCCTGTGATTAGATATATATAGGCTGTGGTACTGTATAATGTGCTGTAATCTGTGTATGTGTCATGTAGCCCTGTGATTAGATATATATAGGCTGTGCTACTGTATAATGTGCTGTAATCTGTATGTGTGTGTCATGTAGCCCTGTGATTAGATATATATAGGCTGTGGTACTGTATAATGTGCTGTAATCTGTGTGTGTGTGTCATGTAGCCCTGTGATTAGATATATATAGGCTGTGGTACTGTATAATGTGCTGTAATCTGTGTGTGTGTCATGTAGTCCTGTGATTAGATATATATAGGCTGTGGTACTGTATAATGTGCTGTAATCTGTGTGTGTGTGTGACATGTAGCCCTGTGATTAGATATATATAGGCTGTGGTACTGTATAATGTGCTGTAATCTGTGTGTGTGTGTCATGTAGTCCTGTGATTAGATATATATAGGCTGTGGTACTGTATAATGTACTATAATCTGTGTGTGTGTCATGTAGCCCTGTGATTAGATATATATAGACTGTGGTACTGTATAATGTGCTGTAATCTGTGTGTGTGTGTCATGTAGCCCTGTGATTAGATATATATATATAGGCTGTGGTACTGTATAATGTGCTGTAATCTGTGTGTGTGTCATGTAGCTCTGTGATTAGATATATATAGGCTGTGGTACTGTATAATGTGCTGTAATCTGTGTATGTGTCATGTAGTCCTGTGATTAGATATATATAGGCTGTGGTACTGTATAATGTGCTGTAATCTGTGTATGTGTCATGTAGCCCTGTGATTAGATATATATAGGCTGTGCTACTGTATAATGTGCTGTAATCTGTGTGTGTGTCATGTAGACCTGTGATTAGATATATATAGGCTGTGGTACTGTATAATGTGCTGTAATCTGTGTGTGTATCATGTAGCCCTGTGATTATATATATATAGGCTGTGGTACTGTATAATGTGCTGTAATCTGTGTGTTTGTCATGTAGTCCTGTGATTAGATATATATAGGCTGTGGTACTGTATAATGTGCTGTAATCTGTGTGTGTGTGTCATGTAGCCCTGTGATTAGATATATATAGGCTGTGGTACTGTATAATGTGATGTAATCTGTGTGTGTGTCATGTAGCCCTGTGATTAGATATATATAGGCTGTGGTACTGTATAATGTGCTGTAATCTGTGTGTGTGTCATGTAGTCCTGTGATTAGATAATGTGGTACTGTATAATGTGCTGTAATCTGTGTGTGTGTCATGTAGCCCTGTGATTAGATATATATAGGCTGTGGTACTGTATAATGTGCTGTAATCTGTGTGTGTGTCATGTAGCCCTGTGATTAGATATATATAGGCTGTGGTACTGTATAATGTGCTGTAATCTGTGTGTGTCATGTAATGTAGTCCTGTGATTAGATATATATAGGCTGTGGTACTGTATTATGTGCTGTAATCTGTGTGTGTGTCATGTAGTCCTGTGATTAGATATGTATAGGCTGTGGTACTGTATAATGTGCTGTAATCTGTGTGTGTGTGTCATGTAGCCCTGTGATTAGATATATATAGGCTGTGGTACTGTATAATGTGCTGCAATGTGTGTGTGTCATGTAGTCCTGTGAGTTTATATATATATAGGCTGTGGTACTCTATAATGTGCTGTAATGTGTGTGTGTCATGTAGTCCTGTGCTTAGATATATATAGGCTGTGGTACTGTATAATGTGCTGTAATGTGTGTGTGTCATGTAGTCCTGTGAGTTTATATATATATAGGCTGTGGTACTGTATAATGTGCTGTAATGTGTGTGTGTCATGTAGTCCTGTGCTTAGATATATATAGGCTGTGGTACTGTATAATGTGCTGTAATCTGTGTGTGTGTGTCATGTAGCCCTGTGATTAGATATATATAGGCTGTGGTACTGTATAATGTGCTGTAATCTGTGTGTGTGTCATGTAGTCCTGTGATTAGATATATATAGGCTGTGGTACTGTATAATGTGCGGTAATCTGTGTGTGTGTCATGTAGCCCTGTGATTAGATATATATAGGCTGTGGTACTGTATAATGTGCTGTAATCTGTGTGTGTGTGTCATGTAGCCCTGTGATTAGATATATATAGGCTGTGGTACTGTATAATGTGCTGTAATCTGTGTGTGTGTGTCATGTAGTCCTGTAAATTTATATATATATATATAGGCTGTGGTACTGTATAATGTGCTGTAATCTGTGTGTGTGTCATGTAGCCCTGTGATTAGATATATATAGGCTGTGGTACTGTATAATGTGCTGTAATCTGTGTGTGTGTGTCATGTAGTCCTGTGATTAGATATATATAGGCTGTGGTACTGTATAATGTGCTGTAATCTGTGTGTGTGTCATGTAGCCCTGTGATTAGATATATATAGGCTGTGGTACTGTATAATGTGCTGTAATCTGTGTGTGTGTCATGTAGTCCTGTGATTAGCTATATATAGGCTGTGGTACTGTATAATGTGCTGTAATCTGTGTGTGTGTGTCATGTAGCCCTGTGATTAGATATATATATAGGCTGTGGTACTGTATAATGTGCTGTAATCTGTGTGTGTGTGTCATGTAGTCCTGTGATTAGATATATATAGGCTGTGGTACTGTATAATGTGCTGTAATCTGTGTGTGTGTCATGTAGCCCTGTGATTAGATATATATAGGTTGTGGTACTGTATAATGTGCTGTAATCTGTGTGTGTGTGTCATGTAGTCCTGTGATTAGATATATATAGGCTGTGGTACTGTATAATGTGCTGTAATCTGTGTGTGTGTGTCATGTAGCCCTGTGATTAGATATATATAGGCTGTGGTACTGTATAATGTGCTGTAATCTGTGTGTGTGTGTCATGTAGTCCTGTGATTAGATATATATAGGCTGTGGTACTGTATAATGTGCTGTAATCTGTGTGTGTGTGTCATGTAGTCCTGTGATTAGATATATATAGGCTGTGGTACTGTATAATGTGCTGTAATCTGTGTGTATGTCATGTAGTCCTGTGATTAGATATATATAGGCTGTGGTACTGTATAATGTGCTGTAATCTGTGTGTGTGTCATGTAGTCCTGTAAGTTTATATATATATAGGCTGTGGTACTGTATAATGTGCTGTAATCTGTGTGTGTGTCATATAGTCCTGTAATTTTATATATATAGGCTGTGGTACTGTATAATGTGCTGTAATCTGTGTGAGTCATGTAGCCCTGTGATTAGATATATATAGGCTGTGGTACTGTATAATGTGCTGTAATCTGTGTGTGTGTGTGTGACAGACCCTTCTGTCAGGACTGAAAGAGTTAACTGTGTTTAGCTTTAAGAATCTAATTTCTAAAGACAGGTTTTCTGGCCTCAGCTATTGTGTGCTATAATTACATTTAAGTAATAAACAGGCCATTGTTTAATCACCCTCAGAGAACAGACGCTAGGTGATAAGACAAGCCAAATGTGTTTAAGTTGTTATCTGCCTAAGTAAAGTATTTAAGTAATATAATTCTATTGTATCATGTCAAGGGCGCTTCTCCCTTTTATCTAATGTACAACATTCTTTCAACCCCCATCTGAGGGGGGGGTCAAAAACCTGTATAAATCTGTGTGCTGCCTTCAAATAAAGTTGTCATTCTGTTTTAAACCTGAAACTGGCTGGGTTGTGAATTGCTGATTGTCTATGCAGGACATTGTTCATCTGGGGTTAACCCTCGGTACACAGTTGGTACCGTAACATTGGTGGCAAGCGACGGGAGAATCCTTATCGCCCAGAAGAGCAACTACACAAGCCAGTAACCTCAGGAAGAGGGGGATTATTACAATACTGACTAAGATGGAAAGAGTACCAGGGACAGAAGGAACCAATGGGCCCAGCATAGCAGACAGAACCCCTGAAGAAGCAAGTTTTGACCGGGCTGTCAAAATAAGACTGGCACATTATGGCCCCAACCCATCTGCGGAAATTATCGACCGGGTCATAGCAGCTGTGGAAGCCAACCTACTTCGCCAAAGCGGCGCTGCAGCAAACCCAGTGGAAAAGAGAAAAGTAAATTTTGCAGCTTTTAAAAACTTCCTGGAAACAGAAGGAGAGATTGATGGGTACCTTGCGGATTTTGAGAGACAATGTGCACTACACCAGGTACCCGCAGAGGACTGGGTCACGATATTATCCGGAAAATTATCCGGCCGGGCCAGTGAGGCTTTTCGGGCCATTCCAGATGAGGAAGTTGGGGATTATAATACTGTAAAAGAGGCTCTGCTCTCCAGGTATGCGGTTACACCGGAGGCATACCGGAGGCGGTTCAGAGACACTGTTAAATTGGCTGGTGATTCCTACCTTGAGTGGGCATGTAAGGTGCACCGCACAGCAGCTCACTGGATAGCGGGGTGCCAAGCCGTATCTGGGGAAGAGGTGCTGCAGCTATTCCTGTTGGAACATTGCTTCGACAAGTTACCCGCAGGAGTTCGAGAGTGGGTTCGGGACCGTAAACCCTCCACCCTGCATGAAGCGGCTCGCTTGGCAGATGAGTATACGGATGCCCGCAAACTGGACACTTCTACCACTAAGCCCCCTGCTAGAGTGGAGTACAGACCCCCAGTCACCCCAGCAGCTGCCAGTTACCAACCCCCGGCACACCGCTATACCACACGGCCTCTGGCCACGAACTACCCTCAGAGAGCCCGGTTCAATTCGCGGGGCTACTCACAACCTATTCGGTGCTTTGGATGTAAGCAACTAGGGCACAAAAGACCAGAGTGTCCCCTAAATGCAGCGAACCAAGCACAGTCCTGGAGAAGACCCGCCGGCGGAATCCCACGTAACCCTCAGCCTGCGGCCCGCTATGTAGAGGCGCAAGAATGCTGGGGCATCCTACATGAGGCAGACCTTGTGCAAGCTGCCCACCGGAATAACCGGCAACTGGTTAAAGTGAATGGGAAGGAGGTCAGTGGTCTACGGGATACTGGTGCTACCATGACCTTGCTTAGAAAGAACTTGGTGTCTGAGAAACAGCACACAGGAGACACTGTGGCTGTGAGGGTAGCAGGGGGCACTGTGTTCCGCCTACCTGTTGCCAGGGTGCATTTGGATTGGGGAGGGGGCGCTAGACCTGTGAATGTGGGGGTCATGAAGGATTTACCAGCTGATGTTCTCCTTGGAAATACCTTGGTCCCCCTTGTTTCTGCCTATGCTCCCATGGGTCCCGCTGATGTTAACCCTGTGACTACCCGTGCTCAGATCCGTGCAGCAGAGACTGACCCCCCTGCTGCTAAGCCCCAGGACGCTGAGCTCAGTAAATCTCTATCCGCTATTGATATGTGGGAGTCACGTTACAATGCGCTGATGAAGGAGAAGAGTCACGTAGAGGATAAAATGGTCACGTTAAATAATCATGTAACAGTGCTAGCGGGAGAGAAGAGGAGTGCAGAGGAAAAAGCACGTTTAGAACAGGAATCTCTGCTAGACAAGCTGCACCGACAGACTGCAGAAAACACCAGCTTGAGAGTGGAACATGAAACATTAAGGACAAACTTAGTGACACTGGAGGAGAAGCTGACGCTGGCTCATAGTGAGGTGCAGCAACTCAAGGGCACCCTATGTCAGTATGAAGGGATTGTGGATACCTATAAAGAGCAGGTACAAAAACCACGTAAAGAAGCCGATGATATTTTGAAGGACTGTTTAGCCCTAGTCGGGGCACTGAAGAGGTTGAACCCTTATTTATACAGACAGGGATTCTCTCTCATAACGGGAATACAGATGGATTGTCCCAGCAAACTGACATGCCTACCACCCCTTAGTCCGGTCATCCCCAGGTTGACCCGCAAAAGGGTCAAGCCGGGTCTGCCGGAGTGTTCCACAAGGGGGGAGCTATGTGACAGACCCTTCTGTCAGGACTGAAAGAGTTAACTGTGTTTAGCTTTAAGAATCTAATTTCTAAAGACAGGTTTTCTGGCCTCAGCTATTGTGTGCTATAATTACATTTAAGTAATAAACAGGCCATTGTTTAATCACCCTCAGAGAACAGACGCTAGGTGATAAGACAAGCCAAATGTGTTTAAGTTGTTATCTGCCTAAGTAAAGTATTTAAGTAATATAATTCTATTGTATCATGTCAAGGGCGCTTCTCCCTTTTATCTAATGTACAACATTCTTTCAACCCCCATCTGAGGGGGGGGTCAAAAACCTGTATAAATCTGTGTGCTGCCTTCAAATAAAGTTGTCATTCTGTTTTAAACCTGAAACTGGCTGGGTTGTGAATTGCTGATTGTCTATGCAGGACATTGTTCATCTGGGGTTAACCCTCGGTACACAGTTGGTACCGTAACAGTGTGTGTCATGTAGTCCTGTGATTAGATATATATAGGCTGTGGTACTGTATAATGTGCTGTAATCTGTGTGTATGTGTCATGTAGTCCTGTGATTAGATATATATAGGCTGTGGTACTGTATAATGTGCTGTAATCTGTGTGTGTGTCATATAGTCCTGTAATTTTATATATATATAGGCTGTGGTACTGTATACTGTGCTGTAATCTGTGTGTGTGTCATGTAGCCCTGTGATTAGATATATATAGGCTGTGGTACTGTATAATGTGCTGTAATCTGTGTGAGTCATGTAGCCCTGTGATTAGATATATATAGGCTGTGGTACTGTATAATGTGCTGTAATCTGTGTGTGTGTGTGTCATGTAGTCCTGTGATTAGATATATATAGGCTGTGGTACTGTATAATGTGCTGTAATCTGTGTGTGTGTGTCATATAGTCCTGTGATTAGATATATATAGGCTGTGGTACTGTATAATGTGCTGTAATCTGTGTGTGTGTGTGTCATGTAGTCCTGTGATTAGATATATATAGGCTGTGGTACTGTATAATGTGCTGTAATGTGTGTGTGTGTGTCATGTAGCCCTGTGATTAGATATATATATGCTGTGGTACTGTATAATGTGCTGTAATCTGTGTGTGTGTGTCATGTAGTCCTGTGATTAGATATATATAGGCTGTGGTACTGTATAATGTGCTGTAATCTGTGTGTGTGTGTCATGTAGTCCTGTGATTAGATATATATAGGCTGTGGTACTGTATAATGTGCTGTAATCTGTGTGTGTGTGTGTCATGTAGTCCTGTGATTAGATATATATAGGCTGTGGTACTGTATAATGTGCTGTAATCTGTGTGTGTGTGTCATGTAGTCCTGTGATTAGATATATATAGGCTGTGGTACTGTATAATGTGCTGTAATCTGTGTGTGTGTGTCATGTAGTCCTGTGATTAGATATATATAGGCTGTGGTACTGTATAATGTGCTGTAATCTGTGTATGTGTCATGTAGCCCTGTGATTAGATATATATAGGCTGTGGTACTGTATAATGTGCTGTAATCTGTGTATGTGTGTCATGTAGTCCTGTAAATTTATATATATAGGCTGTGGTACTGTATAATGTGCTGTAATCTGTGTGTGTCATGTAGCCCTGTGATTAGATATATATAGGCTGTTGTACTGTATAATGTGCTGTAATCTGTGTGTGTGTCATGTAGTCCTGTGATTAGATATATATAGGCTGTGGTACTGTATAATGTGCTGTAATCTGTGTGTGTGTCATGTAGTCCTGTGATTAGATATATATAGGCTGTGTTACTGTATAATGTGCTGTAATCTGTGTGTGTGTGTCATGTAGCCCTGTGATTAGATATATATATAGGCTGTGGTACTGTATAATGTGCTGTAATCTGTGTGTGTGTCATGTAGTCCTGTGATTAGATATATATAGGCTGTGGTACTGTATAATGTGCTGTAATGTGTGTGTGTGTGTCATGTAGCCCTGTGATTAGATATATATATGCTGTGGTACTGTACAATGTGCTTTAATCTGTGTGTGTGTGTCATGTAGCCCTGTGATTAGATATATATAGGCTGTGGTACTGTATAATGTGCTGTAATCTGTGTGTGTGTCATGTAGCCCTGTGATTAGATATATATATGCTGTGGTACTGTATAATGTGCTGTAATCTGTGTGTGTGTCATGTAGTCCTGTGATTAGATATATATAGGCTGTGGTACTGTATAATGTGCTGTAATCTGTGTGTGTGTCATGTAGTCCTGTGATTAGATATGTATAGGCTGTGGTACTGTATAATGTGCTGTAATCTGTGTGTGTGTGTCATGTAGTCCTGTGATTAGATATATATAGGCTGTGGTACTGTATAATGTGCTGTAATCTGTGTGTGTGTCATGTAGTCCTGTGATTAGATATATATAGGCTGTGGTACTGTATAATGTGCTGTAATCTGTGTGTGTGTCATGTAGTCCTGTGATTAGATATATATAGGCTGTGGTACTGTATAATGTGCTGTAATCTGTGTGTGTCATGTAGTCCTGTGATTATATATATATATAGGCTGTGGTACTGTATAATGTGCTGTAATCTGTGTGTGTGTGTCATGTAGTCATGTGATTAGATATATATAGGCTGTGGTACTGTATAATATGCTGTAATTTGCCTGTGTTACGTAGCCCTGTGATTAGATATATAGGCTGTGGTACTGTATAATGTGCTGTAATGTGTAGGTGACTGTGCCTGCATATGCTAATTGCACACTCCCTAGCAAGTCCTGGGATAAGTATCTTGATTGGCTTGATTGGCTGCTTAAAGTGTGAATACTTAGGAAATTTGAGGTAAAATATCTTCCTTTTTTACAAAGAGATGTTTAGGTGATATTTTCTAGTTAGCTTTTTACAGTTGTGCTAAATCACTTTCAAGTGCTTCAACATTTGGTAATCTTGTCCCTTTAATTGGCTATTGCTGAGAAGAAAGTATCTGCAGACCAGGGGGCGAGATGAGGGGAACATCCATCACTAACCAAAAGATTTATCAGTAATCTTTTATCATTTGTATTGATGTTATCAGTATTAGAGGGGAATAGAACAAACTGAGCTGCCACATGTAGATGACAGGTCTACCGCTCCTTTATGACAGGTTTTCCAGCAGTAGTGAGATGAAGATAGAGAATAAAGATGGCCGCTGAGGATCATGTGATGATATCTTCTTATGATGGTGAGACTCCGTTAACTGATACTTTGTTGCCTCAATATCACTTTATTATTACTACTTCCTATTTCCTGGTTCTTTTATTTCTTTTACAAGATATACCGAGTCCACGGGTTTCATCCTTTACTTGTGGGATATAATCCTCCTGCTAACAGGAAGTGGCAAAGAGCACCACAGCAGAGCTGCTATATAGCTCCTCTCTTAACTCCTCCCCCAGTCATTCTCTTTGCCTATGCTAGTAATAGGAAGGGTAAAGTGATAGTGGGCCTACCGCCACACTACTCTGAACCGCCTGGCATATGAGACTGCTGGACAGCAGCCCCCTGAAAAGATTACAGCTCATTCCACTAGAGCTGTGGCTTCCACTTGGGCTTTTAAAAACGATGCTTCTGTTGAACAGATTTGTAAGGCTGCGACTTGGTCCTCCCTTCATACTTTTTCCAAATTTTTCAAATTTGATACTTTTGCTTCTTCTGAGGCTATTTTTGGGAGAAAGGTGCTTCAAGCAGTGGTGCCTTCCATTTAGGTTCCTGTCTTGTCCCTCCCTTTCATCCGTGTCCTAAAGCTTTGGTATTGGTATCCCACAAGTAAAGGATGAAACCCGTGGACTCTGTATATCTTGTAAAAGAAAAGGAAATTTATGCTTACCTGATAAATTAATTTCTTTTATGATATACAGAGTCCACGGCCCACCCTGTCATTTTGAGACAGGATTTATTTTTTAAAAACTTTAGTAACCTATGCACCTTGTTAGTTCTTTCCCTTTCTCTTCCTATACCTTCGGTCGAATGACTGGGGGGAGGAGTAAAGGGAGGAGCTATATAGCAGCCCTGCTGTGTTGCTCTTTGTCACTTGCTGTTAGCAGGAGGATTATATCCCACAAGTAAAGGATGAAACCCGTGGACTCGGTATATCGTAAAAGAAATGAATTTATCAGGTAAGCAAAAATTTCCTTTTTATAATGAAAACAAAACAAAAATGGAAATAAATAATAGTTTGTGACTGGAATAAGTTACACTGTATATTATTAACCACAACTACCTGCAGACTCTGACGGGTCGTCTGACTAAAATAAATTACACTGTATATTATTAACCAGAACTATCTGCAGACTCTGAAGGGTTGTCTGACTGAAATAAATTATACTGTATATTATAAACCAGAACTAACTGCAGACTCTAAAGGGTCGTCTGACTGAAATAAGTTACACTGTATATTATTAACCAGAACTAACTGCAGACTCTGTAGTGTTTTCTGACTGAAATAAATTACACTGTATATTATTAACCAGAACTAACTGCAGACTCTAAAGGGTCGTCTGACTGAAATAAATTACACTGTATATTATTAACCAGAACTAACTGCAGACTCTGAAGGGTCGTCTGACTGAAATAAATTACTCTGTATATTATTAACCAGAACTAACTGCAGACTCTGAAGGGTCGTCTGACTGAAATAAATTACACTGTATATTATTAACCAGAACTAACTGCAGACTCTAAAGGGTCGTCTGACTGAAATAAATTACACTGTATATTATTAACCAGAACTAACTGCAGACTCTGAAGGGTCGTCTGACTGAAATAAATTACTCTGTATATTATTAACCAGAACTAACTGCAGACTCTAAAGGGTCGTCTGACTGAAATAAATTACACTGTATATTATTAACCAGAACTAACTGCAGACTCTAAAGGGTCGTCTGACTGAAATAAATTACACTGTATATTATTAACCAGAACTAACGGCAGACTCTGAAGGGTCGTCTGACTGAAATAAATTACTCTGTATATTATTAACCAGAACTAACTGCAGACTCTGAAGGGTCGTCTGACTGAAATAAATTACACTGTATATTATTAACCAGAACTAACTGCAGACTCTGAAGGGTCGTCTGACTGAAATAAATTACACTGTATATTATTAACCAGAACTAACGGCAGACTCTGAAGGGTCGTCTGACTGAAATAAATTACTCTGTATATTATTAACCAGAACTAACTGCAGACTCTGAAGTGTCGTCTGACTGAAATAAATTACACTGTATATTATTAACCAGAACTAACTGCAGACTCTAAAGGGTTGTCTGACTGAAATAATATTACACTGTATATTAATAACCAGAACTAACTGCAGACTCTGAAGGGTCGTCTAAATTAAATAAATTACACTGTATATTATAAACCAGAACTATCTGCAGACTCTGAAGGGTCGTCTGACTGAAATAAATTACACTGTATATTATTAACCAGAACTAACTGCAGACTCTGAAGGGTTGTCTGACTGAAATAAATTACACTGTATATTATTAACCAGAACTAACTGCAGACTCTGAAGGGTCGTCTGACTGAAATAAATTACTCTGTATATTATTAACCAGAACTAACTGCAGACTCTGAAGGGTCGTCTGACTGAAATAAATTACACTGTATATTATTAACCAGAACTAACGGCCGGATCTGAAGGATTGTCTGACCGAAATAAATTACACTGTATATTATTAACCAGAACTAACGACAGACTCTGAAGGGTCGTCTGACTGAAATAAATTACTCTATATATTATTAACCAGAACTAACTGCAGACTCTGAAGGGTCGTCTGACTGAAATAAATTACACTATATATTATTAACCAGAACTAACTGCAGACTCTAAAGGGTCGTCTGACTGAAATAAATTACACTGTATATTATTAACCAGAACTAACTGCAGACTCTAAAGGGTCGTCTGACTGAAATAAATTACACTGCATATTATTAACCAGAACTAACGGCAGACTCTAAAGGGTCATCTGACTACAATAAATTACACTGTATATTATTAACCAGAACTAACTGCAGACTCTGAAGGGTCATCTGACTGAAATAAATTACACTGTATATTATTAACCAGAACTAACTGCAGACTCTGAAGGGTTGTCTGACTGAAATAATATTACACTGTATATTAATAACCAGAACTAAATGCAGACTCTGAAGGGTCGTCTAAATTAAATAAATTACACTGTATATTATAAACCAGAACTATCTGCAGACTCTGAAGGGTCATCTGACTGAAATAAATTACACTGTATATTATTAACCAGAACTAACTGCAGACTCTGAAGGGTTGTCTGACTGAAATAAATTACACTGTATATTATTAACCAGAACTAACTGCAGACTCTGAAGGGTCGTCTGACTGAAATAAATTACACTGTATATTATTAACCAGAACTAACTGCAGACTCTGAAGGGTCGTCTGACTGAAATAAATTACTCTGTATATTATTAACCAGAACTAACTGCAGACTCTAAAGGGTCGTCTGACTGAAATAAATTACACTGTATATTATTAACCAGAACTAACTGCAGACTCTAAAAGGTCGTCTGACTGAAATAAATTACACTGTATTTTATTAACCAGAACTAACTGCAGACTCTGAAGGTTCGTCTGACTGGAATAAATTACACTGTATATTATTAACCAGAACTAACTGCCGGATCTGAAGGGTCATCTGACTGAAATAAATTACACTGTATATTATTAACCAGAACTAACTGCAGACTCTGTAGTGTTTTCTGACTGAAATAAATTACACTGTATATTATTAACCAGAACTAACTGCAGACTCTAAAGGGTCGTCTGACTGAAATAAATTACACTGTATATTATTAACCAGAACTAACTGCAGACTCTGAAGGGTCGTCTGACTGAAATAAATTACTCTGTATATTATTAACCAGAACTAACTGCAGACTCTGAAGGGTCGTCTGACTGAAATAAATTACACTGTATATTATTAACCAGAACTAACTGCAGACTCTAAAGGGTCGTCTGACTGAAATAAATTACACTGTATATTATTAACCAGAACTAACTGCAGACTCTGAAGGGTCGTCTGACTGAAATAAATTACTCTGTATATTATTAACCAGAACTAACTGCAGACTCTAAAGGGTCGTCTGACTGAAATAAATTACACTGTATATTATTAACCAGAACTAACTGCAGACTCTAAAGGGTCGTCTGACTGAAATAAATTACACTGTATATTATTAACCAGAACTAACGGCAGACTCTGAAGGGTCGTCTGACTGAAATAAATTACTCTGTATATTATTAACCAGAACTAACTGCAGACTCTGAAGTGTCGTCTGACTGAAATAAATTACACTGTATATTATTAACCAGAACTAACTGCAGACTCTGAAGGGTCGTCTGACTGAAATAAATTACACTGTATATTATTAACCAGAACTAACGGCAGACTCTGAAGGGTCGTCTGACTGAAATAAATTACTCTGTATATTATTAACCAGAACTAACTGCAGACTCTGAAGTGTCGTCTGACTGAAATAAATTACACTGTATATTATTAACCAGAACTAACTGCAGACTCTAAAGGGTTGTCTGACTGAAATAATATTACACTGTATATTAATAACCAGAACTAACTGCAGACTCTGAAGGGTCGTCTAAATTAAATAAATTACACTGTATATTATAAACCAGAACTATCTGCAGACTCTGAAGGGTCGTCTGACTGAAATAAATTACACTGTATATTATTAACCAGAACTAACTGCAGACTCTGAAGGGTTGTCTGACTGAAATAAATTACACTGTATATTATTAACCAGAACTAACTGCAGACTCTGAAGGGTCGTCTGACTGAAATAAATTACTCTGTATATTATTAACCAGAACTAACTGCAGACTCTGAAGGGTCGTCTGACTGAAATAAATTACACTGTATATTATTAACCAGAACTAACGGCCGGATCTGAAGGATTGTCTGACCGAAATAAATTACACTGTATATTATTAACCAGAACTAACGACAGACTCTGAAGGGTCGTCTGACTGAAATAAATTACTCTATATATTATTAACCAGAACTAACTGCAGACTCTGAAGGGTCGTCTGACTGAAATAAATTACACTATATATTATTAACCAGAACTAACTGCAGACTCTAAAGGGTCGTCTGACTGAAATAAATTACACTGTATATTATTAACCAGAACTAACTGCAGACTCTAAAGGGTCGTCTGACTGAAATAAATTACACTGCATATTATTAACCAGAACTAACGGCAGACTCTAAAGGGTCATCTGACTACAATAAATTACACTGTATATTATTAACCAGAACTAACTGCAGACTCTGAAGGGTCATCTGACTGAAATAAATTACACTGTATATTATTAACCAGAACTAACTGCAGACTCTGAAGGGTTGTCTGACTGAAATAATATTACACTGTATATTAATAACCAGAACTAAATGCAGACTCTGAAGGGTCGTCTAAATTAAATAAATTACACTGTATATTATAAACCAGAACTATCTGCAGACTCTGAAGGGTCATCTGACTGAAATAAATTACACTGTATATTATTAACCAGAACTAACTGCAGACTCTGAAGGGTTGTCTGACTGAAATAAATTACACTGTATATTATTAACCAGAACTAACTGCAGACTCTGAAGGGTCGTCTGACTGAAATAAATTACACTGTATATTATTAACCAGAACTAACTGCAGACTCTGAAGGGTCGTCTGACTGAAATAAATTACTCTGTATATTATTAACCAGAACTAACTGCAGACTCTAAAGGGTCGTCTGACTGAAATAAATTACACTGTATATTATTAACCAGAACTAACTGCAGACTCTAAAAGGTCGTCTGACTGAAATAAATTACACTGTATTTTATTAACCAGAACTAACTGCAGACTCTGAAGGTTCGTCTGACTGGAATAAATTACACTGTATATTATTAACCAGAACTAACTGCCGGATCTGAAGGGTCATCTGACTGAAATAAATTACACTGTATATTATTAACCAGAACTAACGGCAGACTCTGAAGGGTCGTCTGACTGAAATAAATTACACTGTATATTATTAACCAGAACTAACGGCAGACTCTGAAGGGTCGTCTGACTGAAATAAATTACACTGTATATTATTAACCAGAACTAACTGCAGACTCTGAAGTGTCATCTGACTGAAATAAATTACACTGTATATTATTATCCAGAACTAACTGCAGACTCTGAAGGGTCGTCTGACTGAAATAAATTACACTGTATATTATTAACCAGAACTAACTGCACACTCTGAAGGGTCATCTGACTGAAATAAATTACACTGTATATTATTAACCAGAACTAACTGCAGACTCTGAAGGGTCGTCTGACTGAAATAAATTACACTGTATTTTATTAACCAGAACTAACTGCAGACTTTGAAGGGTCATCTGACTGAAATACATTACACTGCATTTTATTAATCAGAACTAACTGCAGACTCTGTAGGGTCGTCTGACTGAAATAAATTACACTGTATATTATTAACCAGACTTAACTGCAGACTCTGAAGGGTTGTCTGACTGAAATAAATTACACTGTATATTATTAACCAGAACTAACGGCAGACTCTGTAGTGTTGTCTGACTGAAATAAATTACACTGTATATTATTAACCAGAACTAACTGCCGGATCTGAAGGATTGTCTGACTGAAATAAATTACACTGTATATTATTAACCAGAACTAACTGCCGGATCTGAAGGATTGTCTGACTGAAATAAATTACACTGTATATTATTAACCAGAACTAACTGCAGACTGTAAAGAGTTGTTTGACTGAAATAAATTGCAGTGAAGGGTGGGCAGATTGGTAGCCCTGTTCATATTGTAAGGGCCCTGTACTTGGTCCTGGGCTGGGTGCCTTGTCCCTGGAGTGGGGTCCCTGTGCTTTTGTGGGGGCCCTGTGAGTGGTGTGGGGGCCCTGTCCCTGGTTTGGGGGCACTGTGAGTGGTGTGGGGTCTCTGTTCCTGACCCTGGAGTGGGTGCCTTGTGCCTGGATAGGAGGTCTGGGTGCCCTGTAGTGTGGGATCTGGCCCTGGAGGGAAGGCCAGTGGTTGTGGCCCTATCTCTGGAGATTGAGGACGCAGGTGGGGCAAGGCAGGCAAGAGGTGGAGTGAGGAAGGGGCCCTTCCATAACTTTTGTTAGTTGTTCTCAGTCTGCCCTTGCAGTGCATGTTTGTGTACAAATGATACCTAGGCATCTCTTGCTTATTGGCTGAAAGGGACAACTCCCACAAGAGTTTATTCAGCACAGTGACAGCCATATTTAACAAAACATTTTTTTTCTAATAAAAAAAACCTTTTAAATATTTTTAGATGGAACAGAGTGTTTGAATAAAATGACCCTTTAAATACTTAAGATGCAGAAGAAAGTCTGTTAAATTTCCTAAACATTGTCAGTATTTATTATTATTATAGCTACAAGTGGCTGCGATTTACTAGCTGACATTATTAATAGACTTGTTAGTAAATAAATAACAATCACTGTACAACATTTATTATACTTATATTATACAGGGTTATTACATGACAGTATTTAATATTATTATTGCTACAAGTGGCTGTGATTTACTAGCTAAGTGATGAGCTGACTTTATTTTATTTTGTTTAATCAACATTTTATTGAACTGTGGATCACATAACATACAAGGTTATGCATTTTCATTGAGATACATTGGTTGTTCGGGTGCTAGAATTGATCATACATTAAGTACACTTAATTTAGAAATAAAACAAAAACTTGTTCATGCTCACTCACCATGTCTGAATGTCCTATGAAAACTGTAAACTAAAAAGTCTTTATAAAAGTATTTGTTGGATCGCTTCTCGGCCTTTTGGCTAAGATCAAGTGTAAAAGTATTTGTTGGAAGTGTCGTTCTTCTTCTTTTAGAATTTCCTTGAGTATCTCTAGTTATTCTTTAGGGGCAAATATCCCAGGTATGTTCCTGTGATATCCTGTTTACACTTTTCCATGGTTGAACATCATATTGTATTATCCTAAAACCTAAGGCGTGTGTCAAAAGTACTACAGACCTAGAAACAAGATAGGTAAAGGCGAAAGCAAGGAATAGATCGAGCAGCAAAGAAAAGAGGGGTGCCAAGAGGAAGACAGGTAGGACGTCTCAGGACTGACTGGGTGACCATAGAAGTTTCAACCGTCTCATCCTTTGCCTGTGTGTGTTATGAAGTTTGAGTGTATTCCTCCCAAATAAATTTGATGTCAAGGAGGGTGTGTAACTTTTTTTCTTTTGAGGAACCCATGTTCCTCAAGTGAAAGCAGGTCAGTAACCTTTTCTATCCATTGTTGTTTTGTCGGGCTGTCTTGTGTCTTCCATCTGTCTGTAACAAGGTCAGTCGTAGTTTGCACGAGAACTTCGATAAGTCATTGAGTAGAGCTATTCTGGGGATAAGCATGAAGTCGTCCATGAGAATTTTTTTAAAGTGGGCTTTGCCACAGCGATCTTACTTTAGGGCACTCCCACCATATGTAAATGTAGCTCCCTTTAGTGTCACAGCCCATCCAACACCTGTCACTAGCTCCTGGGTATAGTAGAAAAAACAGGCAAACACTCAATAAGATGAAGTCCAATAAGTACTTTACTTCATAGGCAGCAGTACAGGTAGAGCAACGTTTCGGGGCTCACACCCCCTCCTCAGGCTCAATACAAATGAACAGTTCATACATCCTTAAATAGCCATATACCACACACCTCCTCACTCTCACTGACATCATAAAATATACCCCAAACACAACAGGTGTATCAACTAAACAATGTATACATCAAAACAAAAAAACTATCAAAGACTAAGTCTATGAATCAAAAAAATCCTTAATAATCCAACAGTGCAGATCAGGTCCGCAAGACCTCGCTGAATGCGGAGAGCAATACGCTCTCCATATTCAGCATTGCATCAGCAGCTCACAAGAGCTGCTGGTGCAACGCCGCCCCCTGCAGACTCGTGGCCAATGGGCCGCCAGCAGGGAGGTCTTAATCAACCCGATCGTACTCGATCGGGTTGAATTGTGGCGATTCCTGTCCGTCTGCTCAGAGCAGGAGGACAGGGTTATGGAGCAGTGGTCTTTAGACCGCTGCTTTATAACTGCTGTTTCTGGCGAGTCTGAAGACTCGCCAGAAACACAGTGCTTCAAGCTCCATTCGGGGCTTGATAAATGGGCCTCTATGTCTTGCACATTCAAAAAATCAATTACCTAATACATTATATTGACATTAACCCAGAACATGGGTACTTATTTATAACAAGATAGCTAAATTGTAATCCCTATTGAGACCTTTTGGGTACATAGTACTTAGCCTATGTATCCACATAGCCTCTTTCCTGAGTAGCAACTTTCCTCTATCAAGACCAATATTACCCCTAGGAGCCTGATCAAGAATCATAAAACGTAACTAATTAACTTGATGTCCCTTCTCAAAAAAAATGAAAGGGGACCTGAAATGTCTGTTGGAGTTCTAGTTAGTTTAGATGTGCTGTTAAGGTGTTTATGGTGGAGTTTAGGAGTGTGCGATATGGGCAAAAATGAATATCGAGATTTTGGCCATAAAATATTGCGATTGTGATTTGAATCACTTTTTTTAAAAAAAACAACTTTACTTATCTGTCTGTTACATGACACACAGCTCTCTGAAACATTACAGCTGTGTTAGTTAAAGCTAATTCGGGATCAGAGGTTACTTAGAGTTGTGCAACATCAGCCCATGTTGTTCTTACACTGCATGTTACCTGATGTCCACCCTGCTGTCACACAGAGGCTCTAGCAAAGTACCTTATACACTACTGCAAATGCAGACCGTTCAGTAAACACTTATCTTCCAGCTGGGAGAGTAGCGAGGGTGGGGCCATGCTGGGTTGAGCAGGGAGCTCCAGGGCTGAGGATGAAATCACAGCCCGGGGAGGAGGCACCCCAGACTGGGGGGATCACTGCTTCCGTTGGCTGCCTATGTGCTCTCCAGTCTTAGTCTCCTCTTCTCCCATGCTGCTGAAGCTGAAGCCAGCCCAACATTTTACACTGCGTGTTACCTGCCCTGATAATGCAGCAAGCTCAGTAACCAGCTCCTGCACCTTAAATATCTCAGTGCAGTAACTCAGGGCTCCATATTGTAAGGCACGAGAGAAACCCTCAAACAACTTCCAGACATGCCACTGACAACATGGTCTCTGGGTACGTACCACGGTACACACACAGAGGCCGTGCTGTCAGTGTCATGTCTCGAAGTTGTTTAAGGATTTTTCTTGTGCCTTACAATATGGAGCCCTGAGTTACTGCAATGGGATCTTTAATGGACCACAAACAGCTAAAGCAAATATTTACTCCCAGGCCTGCAGCAAATAGAGATGATACTGCTGACAAATGAAGCGGAGCCCTTCTGTACATCATAGGTTACGTCATAGGGGGCGGGGTTATAAATCAAATACTCCCGTGATTTAAAATCTTGATTAATTGCATCATGCGATTAATCCTGCTGCCCTAGTGGAGTTGTATGTTTTTCTCAAAAACGATTTATGCTTGATGCATTCTCCCCTAATAACCGCCTTGTGTGCTTCCCATAGGCAGATTGGGGAAAAATCTATTAAGGTATTGATCAGGAAGTATTCGGTTAGGGACTTGAGAACTGCATCTAGGGTAGAGGCATAGTGGATCGTCCATTCTCCATATAAATGGAGTCAGCGGTCGATCTGGCCATTCTAAGTAGATGGCGGTTGCGGAGTGATCCGACTAAGCTGTTGGTTGGATGTCCGACTCTTTTAGTTGTGAGAGGTGGTTGCGATCAATTAATAAACGATTCAAGTGTATACGACCATGGGGGAGAGTGAAAAGTGTAATTACGCTGTGTTGGGTGTTGGAAACGCCATGTGTCTATCAGGCCTAACTGATGTTGGGTGGTCTTGACTGCGTTTGATAGGACCCTGTGGAAGCGTCTAAGGTTGAATCTATTGTAATGTTTAGGTCACCCCCAAAAATCAGCAATCCTTTTCTCCTACATTGGTGTGTCCGGTCCATCCTTACTTGTGGGATATTCTCTTCCCCTACAGGAAATGGCAAAGAGAGCACACAGCAAGAGCTGTCCATATAGTCCCCCCTCTGGCTCCGCCCCCCAGTCATTCTCTTTGCCTGCTCTGAACAAGTAGCATCTCCACGGGGATGGTAAAGAGTATGTGGTGTTAGATGTAGTTTTATTTCTTCTATCAAGAGTTTGTTATTTTAAAATAGTGCCGGTTTGTACTATTTACTCTACAACAGAAAGTGATGAAGAGTTCTGTTAAAAGAGGAGTATGATTTTAGCACCAGTAACTAAAATCCATTGCTGTTCCCACGCAGGACTGTTGAAACCAGAGAACTTCAGTTGGGGGAACAGTTTGCAGACTTTTCTTCTCCAGGTATGACTAGTCTCTTTTCTAACAAGACATAGTAATGCTAGAAGACTGTCATTTTCCCTTATGGGATCGGTAAGCCATTTTCTTAGACTCATAACAGAATGAAGGCTTATAAAGGGCTCTATACTGGTTGACACTATTGTGGGCTAAATCGATTGATTTATATATTATTTATATGACTTTTGGAGTGTTTTGTGACTTTGAAACACCTTTGGGAACGTTTTTATTACGCCTGGCAGTTGTTTAGACACCTAATCTAGTCAGGAAGGCCCCTTCACTCTGATATGCAGAGGGAGGAGGCCTCATTTTCGCTCAGTTGCGCAGTTACTTTTGGAAGCAGTGCATGCAGCTTCATGTGAGAGGGTCCTGTGGCCATAAAAACGATTTCAGGAAGGCTTATTTCTGTGGTGAATAACCCCCAAGGAAGGTAAAAGCTGCAGCAAAGGCTGTGGCAGGGACTGTAGTGGGTTTAAACTGGTAAATTGAACAATTAGCTCCGGTTTGCTCATTTAAGGGGTTAGAGAGAAATTTGGTGTGCAATACTTTCAAAGCATTAAGACACTAGGGTGCAAATTTTGTAAAGATCGGATATTTCCTTCATAGTTTTTCAAACATTCAGAAATAAAGTGTGCTCTTTTTATTATTTAAAGAGACAGTAACGTTTTTTTTTAAAAACGGTTTTATTGCATTAATAGCCTGCCAAAGTCTGTCTAACATGTCTATACCTTCAGATAGCATATGTTCTGTGTGTATGGAGGCCAAGGTGGTTCCCCCTTTAAATGTATGTTCAAATTGTGCCATGGCATCCAAACAAAGTAAGGACAGTACTGTCACATTTAATAAGGTTGCCCAAGATGATTCTTCAAATGAAGGTAGTGGGGATAGTTCATCATCCTCTCCTTCTGTGTCAACACCAGTTTTGCCCACGCAGGCGACACCTAGTACATCTAGCGCGCCAATGCTTGTTACTATGCAGCAATTAACTGCAATAATGGATAATTCTATAGCAAATCTTTTATCCAAACTGCCAGCATTTCCCAGAAAGCGTTATTGCTCAGTTTTAAATACAGAGGATGAGCAAGTGGGTGCTGACGATAATTTATCTGTTATACCCTCACACCAGTCTGAATTGGCAGTGAGGGAGGGTCTGTCTGAGGGAGAAATTTCTGATTCAGGAAAAGTTTCTCAGCAGGCAGAACCTGATATCGTGGCATTTAAATTTAAGTTAGAACATCTCCACGCCCTGCTTAAGGAGGTGCTAACTACTCTTGATGATTGTGACTCTTTGGTGATTCCAGAGAAATTGTGCAAAATGGACAAATTCCTAGAGGTCCCTGTGCACGCTGATGCCTTTCCGATACCCAAGAGGGTGGCGGACATAGTGACCAAGGAGTGGGAGAAGCCAGATATACCTTTTGTCCCACCTCCTATATTTAAGAAAATGTTCCCCATTGTCGACCCCAGAAGGGACGCATGGCAAACAGTCCCTAAGGTTGAGGGGGCAGTTTCTACGTTGGCCAAGCGCACAACTATTCCCATTGAGGACAGTTGTGCTTTCAAAGATCCTATGTATAAAAAAATTGGAAGGATTGCTTAAAAAGATATTTGTTTAGCAAGGTTTCCTTCTCCAACCAATTTCGTGCATTATTCCTGTCACCACGGCGGCGTCTTTTTGGTTCGAGGAACTAGAAAATTCGCTCCATAAGGAGACTCCATATGAGGAAGTCATGGACAGAATTCACGCACTAAAGTTGGCTAATTCCTTTATTTTAGATGCCGCTTTTCAATTGGCTAAATTAGCGGCAAAAAATTCAGGTTTTGCTATAGTGGCGCGCAGAGCACTTTGGCTAAAATCTTGGTCGGCGGATGTGTCGTCCAAGACAAAACTGCTTAATATTCCTTTCAAGGGTAAGACCCTTTTTGGGCCAGAATTGAAGGAGATTATTTCAGACATCACTGGGGGAAAGGGCCATGCCCTCCCACAGGATAGGCCTTTCAAGGCTAAGAACAAATCTAATTTTCGTTCCTTTCGCAATTTCAGGAACGGACCGTCTCCTAACTCTGCAGGCTCTAGACAAGAGGGTAACGCTTCCCAGCCTAAACCAGCATGGAAACCAATGCAAGGCTGGAACAAGGGTAAACAGGCCAAGAAGCCTGCTGCTGCTACCAAGACAGCATGAAGGGGTAGCCCCCGATCCGGGACCGGATCTAGTAGGGGGCAGACTTTCTCTCTTTGCTCAGGCTTGGGCAAGAGATGTTCCGGATCCCTGGGCACTAGAAATAGTCTCTCAGGGGTATCTTCTAGAGTTCAAGGAACTTCCTCCAAGGGGAAGGTTCCACATGTCTCGCTTATCTTCAGACCAGATAAAGAGACAGGCATTCTTACATTGCGTAGGAGACCTATTAAAGATGGGAGTGATACACCCAGTTCCAACAGCGGAACAAGGTCTGGGGTTTTACTCAAACCTGCTCGTAGTTCCCAAAAAAGAGGGAACTTTCAGGCCAATTCTGGATTTAAAAATTCTAAACAAATTCCTCAGAGTTCCATCATTCAAAATGGAAACCATTCGAACGATTTTACCAACAATCCAGGAGGGTCAATACATGACTACCGTGGACTTAAAGGATGCGTACCTACATATTCCTATCCACAAAGATCATCATCAGTTCCTAAGGTTCGCCTTTCTGGACAAACATTACCAGTTCGTGGCTCTTCCGTTCGGTTTAGCCACTGCTCCCAGAATTTTCACGAAGGTGCTAGGGTCCCTACTAGCGGTTCTAAGACCGAGGGGCATTGCGGTGGCACCTTACTTAGACGACATCCTAATCCAAGCGTCGTCCCTTTCCAGATCAAGGGCTCATACAGACATTGTATTAGCTTTTCTCAGGTCTCACGGGTGGAAGGTGAACGTAGAAAAGAGTTCCCTGTCCCCGTCTACAAGGGTTCCCTTTCTGGGAACAATAATAGATTCTGTAAAAATGAAGATTTTTCTGACAGAGGTCAGAAAATTAAAACTTCTAAACGCTTGTCAAGTTCTTCAATCTATTCCTCAGCCTTCCATAGCTCAGTGCATGGAGGTAATAGGACTAATGGTTGCAGCAATGGACGTGGTTCCTTTTGCTCGAATTCATCTAAGACCATTGCAACTGTGCATGCTCAAACAGTGGAATGGGGATTATGCAGACTTGTCTCCCCAGATTCAAGTAGACCAGGTAACCAGAGACTCACTCCGCTGGTGGTTGACTCAGGATCACCTGTCTCAGGGAATGAGTTTCCGCAGACCAGAGTGGGTCATCGTCACGGCCGATGCCAGTCTCTTAGGCTGGGGCGCGGTCTGGGACTCCCTGAAAGCTCAGAGTCTATGGTCTCGGGAAGAGTCCCTTCTCCCGATAAACATTTTGGAACTGAGAGCGATATTCAATGCGCTCCTGGCCTGGCCTCACCTAGCGAAGGCCAGATTCATAAGATTTCAGTCGGACAACATGACGACTATAGCGTACATCAATCATCAGGGGGGAACAAAGAGTTCCTTGGCGATGACAGAGGTATCCAAGATCATCAAATGGGCGGAGGATCACTCCTGCCACCTATCTGCAATCCACATCCCAGGGGTAGACAACTGGGAGGCGGATTATTTGAGTCGTCAGACTTTCCATCCGGGGGAGTGGGAACTCCACCCGGAGGTCTTTGCCCAGTTAACTCAACTATGGGGCACTCCAGATATGGATCTGATGGCGTCTCGTCAGAACTTCAAAGTTCCTCGATACGGGTCCAGATCCAGGGATCCCAGGGCGACACTGGTGGATGCATTAGTGGCGCCTTGGTCGTTCAATCTAGCTTATGTGTTTCCACCGTTCCCTCTCCTTCCCAGGCTGGTAGCCAGGATCAAACAAGAGAAGGCATCGGTGATCCTAATAGCTCCTGCGTGGCCACGCAGGACTTGGTATGCAGACCTGGTGAATATGTCATCGGCTCCACCATGGAAGCTACCTTTGAGACAGGATCTTCTAGTACAAGATCCATTCGAACATCCAAATCTAGTCTCTCTGCAACTGACTGCTTGGAAATTGAACGCTTGATTCTATCTAAGCGTGGGTTTTCAGATTCAGTTATAGATACTCTGGTTCAAGCCAGAAAGCCTGTGACTAGGAAGATTTACCATAAGATATGGCACAAATATATCCGTTGGTGCGAATCCAAGGGTTTTTCTTGGAGTAAAATCAAAATCCCTAGGATTCTTTCCTTTCTCCAAGAGGGTTTGGAGAAAGGTCTGCCAGCTAGTTCTCTAAAGGGACAGATATCTGCTCTGTCTGTCTTGTTGCACAAACGTCTGGCAGCCGTGCCAGATGTACAAGCGTTTGTACAGGCGTTAGTCAGAATCAAGCCAGTTTACAGACCTATGACTCCTCCATGGAGTCTAAACTTAGTTCTTTCAGTTCTTCAAGGGGTTTCGTTTGAACCTTTGCATTCCATAGATATTAAGTTACTATCTTGGAAAGTTCTGTTTTTAGTTGCTATTTCTTCTGCCAGAAGAGTTTCTGAATTATCTGCTTTACAGTGTACCGCTCCCTATCTGGTATTTCATGCAGATAAGGTAGTTTTACGTACCAAACCTGGTTTTCTTCCAAAATTAGTTTCCAACAGGAATATTAACCAGGAAATAGTTGTTCCTTCCCTATGTCCGAATCCAGTTTCAAAGAAGGAACGTTTGTTACACAACCTAGATGTGGTCCGTGCTTTAAAATTCTATTTAGAAGCAACAAAGGATTTCAGACAAACATCATCTTTGTTTGTCGTTTATTATGGTAAGAGGAGAGGGCAGAAAGCTACTGCTACCTCTCATTCTTTTTGGCTGAAAAGCATCATCCGATTGGCTTATGAGGCTGCCGGACGGCAGCCTCCTGAACGAATTACAGCTCAGTCTACTAGAGCTGTGGCTTCCACATGGGCCTTCAAGAACGAGGCTTCTGTTGATCAGATCTGTAAGGCAGCGACTTGGTCTTCTCTGCATACTTTTGCCAAATTTTACAAATTCGATACTTATGCTTCTTTGGAGGCTGTTTTTGGGAGAAAGGTTTTGCAAGCCGTGGTGCCTTCCATTTAGGTAACCTGACTTGCTCCCTCCCTTCATCCGTGTCCTAAAGCTTTGGTATTGGTTCCCACAAGTAAGGATGAAGCCGTGGACCGGACACACCAATGTAGGAGAAAACAGAATTTTCTTTCTCCTACGGTGTGTCCGGTCCACGGCCCGCCCTGGCTTTTAGTCAGGTTTGAAATTTTTTTTATTCCATACACTACAGTCACCACGGCACCCTATAGTTTCTCCTTTTTCTCCTAACCGTCGGTCGAATGACTGGGGGGCGGAGCCAGAGGGGGGACTATATGGACAGCTCTTGCTGTGTGCTCTCTTTGCCATTTCCTGTAGGGGAAGAGAATATCCCACAAGTAAGGATGAAGCCGTGGACCGGACACACCGTAGGAGAAAGAAATTTATCAGGTAAACATAAATTCTGTTTTTTTGTGTTCTGATACTAATGTAAGGAGGTGTTGGAAGAATTTGAATCTGCGATTGTTAGGGGCATATACGGTTACAAGGGTGATCGGTCTGTGAAAAAGAAGGCTGGTGATGATCAGGATTCTTCTTTCAGTATATGTGACCTTATTCAGTAGCTGAAAGTGCAGGTCTGTGTATGAGGATTCCTATCCCATTCTTTTTGATGTTATGTGAATTGAAAAACCCTAACGGGAAGTCTATGGAAGTAAGCCTAGGTTCTGCCTCTGCTAAAAAGTGCGTCTCTTGCAGGAATATTCTGAAGTCACTGTGTTTGGCTAAGTTTCTAAGTGCAATGGAGCGCTTAATAGGTGAGTTGAGCCCTTGTGTGTTTTGGGACACTATGGTTACTGTTGGGTTAGTCATGGGTGGAGTGTAGGGGTGAGGGTCGCATGTTTGGTGAGATTCCTACCTGGTCATTTGCACACAAGACAGTCCTGGAGGCCCCCCTTGGGGGCATGCCGTAGTGTCGGATGTAGAAATTTGAGTGTAAGGTCAATGAGGAGAGTAAGGTGTTCTATTACCTTGCTACAGTGAGTGAACTCAAAAATAACATTAACAAATTAACTAAACCATAAAATATAACAATTCAACTTAGAGTTAGCAAGATGGGCAAATATTAAGTGGTGGCAGTCAAATAAACTTCTTGTTGTGAGTATGTTATTAATAGGTGAGGGTGGTGGGGGGGGGGGGTTGCACAGTTCTTATTGGCATTCCACTTTTAGTGGGCTTCTATAAGGTATAATAAGGAAAATTCTTATCAGGTTAACAAAAAGTTTCTACTTATCTTTTAATATAGGAGTTCGGGTGCCTTGTGAATTTCTTTTTCTTCTTTCTATGTCTTGGTTTCTTTGGTATTAGTGCAAGTTAGTTCTGTGTGTTTCTTCGTCTCTTTGTCATTGTGGACAATTCTGAGCATTGTGGTTTGGGTGCTGGCTTTTTTAGTGGTTGTTGGTCCTGGTTGTTGTCAGGAAGCCTGGGTAGGGAGGGTTGAGGAATATTCAACTGTTTGCAGAATTGGTCCAAATCTTCTGGGTCTCTGTAGGTGATGTTTTTGTCTTCTTTGGTCACCTTTATTGCGAAAGGGAATCTTCATCTGTATGGTATCTCTAAGTCTTATAGATGGAGGGTGAGGTATCTGGCCTCTTTGCGTTTCGCTAGTGTGATTGCTCTGAGATCTGTGTATATTTGAAGGGAAACTTCCCCGAAAGTCACAGGGGATTTTTTCCTTACTGCTTGTAAAATCCTTTCTTTGTCTGTGAATTTTTTGAAATCTAAGAATTATGTCCCTGGGTAGAGCAGAGGTCGGTGGCTTAGGCCATAGGGCTCTGTGAGCTCTGTCTAGGCAGATGGTTTTGTTTCTTTTGCTCTCCAGGAGGTATATAAACAAATTCTGAAGATGTCAGGTTTCTTTGCCTTTTGGTACTGGGCCTTTAAGAGATCTTAATTAGCTGCTGTTATAAGTACCTTCACCTCCCTCACTAAACTGCCTGATATTGCCTGGTGAACTCCTTAACTGCTATTGGCTCCTGACTTCCTTCCTTGCTGCCTGTCCTGTGTTCACTTCTGCCACGGCCTCCAGCACACTGCTCAGCTGCTCCTTCCAACCGGATATACTTGCGGTGACGTCACACGCCATCGCTACCTCGCCTCAGCTGTTCACAGCTCCGTGTCAGACACACAGGCTGCACCTTACTTTCTGGCTACAGACGTCCTGGTTGAACTGCTGCATGTTTTCAGTGACAAGCTCACAGGTGGCAGCCATAGTTCAACATAACGTTTAACCCAGTTATTAACTGCTTGTTCATTTTTGGTTTGAGTTACTTTCTAAATCAAGTTATATTTTTAAAGCTAACTCTTACTACTTGCTACACACCATTATTTCCTATGTTCACTTTTAAACAGTTTCACAGTACTAATTTTGTATGAGTGTCTCAGTAGCTGTGGTTCATGTGTTAAAACAATCACACTCTTTTACTGAGTAAGCTGCTTCATCACATAATATCAGGCCCAACAATAAAATGGACCCAACTGAGATGGCTACTCAAATACAAACTTTGAATCAAAAAGTGGATCTCTTAACAGAAGGTCTGACCTCACTCAAGGCAGAAAATGACGGCTTAAAAGCGTATATAAAAGACTTTGTTGATTTAAAGCCTCGTATACAAGAACTTCAAGTTAGTGTACCTGAATACTTTTCTGGGGATAGAAAATCATTCAGAGATTTCAAAAATTCCTGCTTGTTATTGTTTACTTTAAGGCCCTATTCTTATCCTAATGACAGGGTCAAGGTTATGACTACTATATCATATTTGAGAGCAGAGCCTAGAGCCTGGGCCAATAGCTTTCTGGAAAATAATGATGATATTTTAAATTCTCTAGAATCCTTTTTCTCTGCTTTAGCTCAGCTGTATGACAATCCTTACAAACAAATAACCGCAGAGAATGCGTGCACTAAAGCAGAGAAGGAGAGATGTTGAGGAGTACATTGCTGAGTTCAAGAGGTGGGCCAAGGACACTCAGTGGAACAACCTCTCTTTGAGAAATCAATTCAGGCTTGGCCTTTCCGAAGCCATAAAAGATGAATTGTCTCGCACTGAGTTACCGCCTACCTTGGAACAGCTTATTGATCTCAGCATATGTATTGACAGAAGACTTCGCGAAAGACAGCATGAAAAAACAGCACATGATCATACATACAAAAGATTTACTCCTTCTACTCCTTCACCAACCCTGACGAAAACTACTACTGAACCTATGGAGATTGCCTTTCTCAAGGGACCTTTAAGTAACCAAGAGAAACTTAGACGCCGCACTCTAAACCTTTGTATCTATCCAGACTTAGGAGTAATTCCTTATATGTTAAAGCTGAGAAGTGTATCTTTCACTCAACCAACATTCAGTGGCATCACTAGGGTTGGTGTCACACGGTGCGGTAAGTTATGGTATCACCCCCCCCCCCCCCCCAGAAAGCAGACTCACACAAAAACACAGGCAAACACACATACAAACACTCAGACACACTTAAAACATACTCAGATGCACACACAAACACTCAGAAACACACTCAGACACACACACAAAAACACACACACAAAAACACTGAGACACACACACACACACACACACAAAAACTCAGACACACACATACAAAATATGTAAACTGCACTGCATTAATTATAAAGCTCATGCCTAGAGCTGCTCCCTGGCTCAGCAGAGCATCAAATGAAAGATAAACAGAGCACTCTAAAAATAAATCACTAAAGAAAAGTTTTAGGTGCAAACTATGAAAATTCTGCTCTCTGACTCTGTTCCAAGTCTGTCAGTGCACAGCCCCGGGCCGCGTGCCTACCGCTTCTTATGGCCAATCACCTCTGCACTCTGCCCACCCCCAGACCCCCGCCCGCCCTCCTACCTGTTCAGTGTGCACTTAGTGTACCGTAACCGTAATGGTCTGGTGGGCATCATACGTGGCTCCTTCACTTTAAAGACAGTGTCAAACAGTCATGCGGTCAGGTGCCAGGCATCCCCTCATGATTTGCCAGTTCCCGTTTAGAGAGACAGCACAGCAGTGAGTGACTCCACTGCTCCACATGTCACTGAGCAGTGAGCACAGATAGGCAGGCAGGTTTAGGCTAGCAGCGCAACTTTGTAAGCCCCACGGCATGCCCACAACATTCATAGCGAAATTGGGCAGGGGAGAAGCAAAGTACAAACAAGCAAAAGCAGCCGGGAAAACTATTTGTTGAAATTGCAGCACTGGCTCAAGGGGCAAAAAAATTGTGTGTCTACATCTTCCCCAGTCCCACCAATGTTCACAAATGCCAGCCCCTCTAATAAAAAAAAATCTATGCATCTCAACATTGTATTTCTTTGAATTTCAATAAAATAAAAAAAAATTAAAAATTTTTTTTTTTTTGGTGTCACCCCCTGGTGGGTGTCACCCGGGTGCGGCCCGCCCCCCCCTAGTGACGCCACTGCCAACATTACTTTCTTAGGCTACCAAATAACAGATAAGGGTATTAGTATGGATGACGACAAGATCCAGACTATACTAAATTGGAAAGTTCCTACCACTAAGAAACAGGTACAAAGCTTCCTGGGCTTTGCCAATTTTTATAGAAAATTTATTCGAAATTTTTCTGCTTTTGCTAAACCTCTTACTTACTTGACAAAAAAAGATGTTAAGTACCGATGGACACCTCAAGCTCAACTGGCATTCGATACACTAAAAAATAATTTTACCACAGCTCCCATTCTACGCTTTCCGGATACTGATAAGCAATTTATCTTAGAAGTAGATGCATCGGATTTCGCAGTAGGTGCCATTTTGTCACAGAGGGATGACCTACAGACACCACTACATCCAGTGGCTTACTACTCACGCTGTCTAACCATTCCAGAAACTCATTATCCTGTAGGAGATAAGGAACTCCTAGCAATTAAGGTTGCATTTGAACATTGGCGACATCTTTTAGAAGGCGCTACATTCCCTACTATTGTATATACCGATCACAGAAACCTGCAATACCTGAAATCTACAAAAAGTCTTAGTGGCTGCCATGTTCGCTGGAACCTTTTCCTTTCAAGGTTTAACTTCCTGATCACCTATAGACCTGCTGTGAAAAACGGTAAGGCTGATGCCCTCTCCAGATTACCACTAAAAGGAATTGAAACCCCATCAAATCAAAGCCTAATTCCAGAAAACAAATTCCTTTTGTTTCTAACTGATTCTTTACCATTTCTCAGAGAAGAACAAAATAAAGATCAAAATAAACCCACATACCTCCTACACAAAAACCATGATCAACTGTTCTGTTATAAGGATAAAATTTATGTACCTCAAAATGTTAAACCCATTCTATTACAATCAGCACATGACTCCCTTTTAGCTGGTCACTGTGGTTTTACCAAGACTGTGGATCTGATTCGACGTTCCTACTGGTGGCCTAACATGTCGTCTGACCTTATGGGTTGTTGCTGCCTATTCCTACACCATCCAAGCCATGGGAAGAAATTGCTCTAGACTATATAGTTGATCTCCCAAGCTCTTGTTCTAACACTACAATTCTGGTTGTAGTAGACCTCTTCGGTAAAATGATCCACTTAATATCATTTCACAAACTCCCCACTGCTGTGGAAACAATACAACTTCTTCTCTCTCATGTCTTCAAATTGCATGGTTTGCCAAAGAAAATTCTAACGGACCGCGGATCTCAATTCACAAGTGCTCTATGGGCTGCATTTTGTAAACATTTCTCCATTGATAAAAGGCTATCATCCTCTTACCATCCTCAAACGAATGGCCAGACGGAGAGGAGCAACCAGTGGGTAGAACAGTTTCTACGCTCCTACTGTCATTCTAACCAACATACTTGGTCTAAACACCTACCATACGCAGAATTCGTGTTTAACAACACTAAACACTCAACCACTCAACAAACCCCGTTCTTCATCAATTATGGTTTCCATCCCAATTTCCAACTGCTACCTAATCCAGATTATACATCACCACTCATATCGGATCTGACCAATACCATTGCTTCCAATTTTTTGATTGTACAGAGAGCCATTGAAGATGCTAAAGAGATTCAGAAGAAGTATTACGATAGATGTCGAACTCCTCCTCCCTCTTATGCAGTTGGGGACCTCGTTTGGCTTTCTTCAAAGAATATTCGCTTGTCCACTCCTTCACGCAAACTGTCACCTCTATACATTGGACCGTTTCCTGTTGAGAAGGTAATCAATGTTAACGTTGTTCGTTTGACTCTACCTGATATGTTAAAAATCCACCCTACATTCCACGTGTCACTTCTCAAACCGTATCGAGTTGTTAGAGGTGATCCCTCTCATACTGTTCTCCCACAAGTATCCATAGACCCTAGCATTGAGTATGAGGTGGAGTCCGTACTAGACTCCCGACGCTTTAGAGGAGTCCTACAGTATTTAATTAAATGGAAAGGTTACTCTAGTGATCATGATTCCTGGGAACCATATTGCAATATCTCTGCTCCTAGGTTAATTTCTAGGTTCCATCAGAGGAATCCGGACCGGCCTTGTCCGTGAGCCGCGGAGCTGCTCCTTAGGGGGGTGTCCTGTCAGGTTTCTTTGCCTTTTGGTACTGTGCCTTTAAGAGATCTTAATTAGCTGCTGTTATAAGTACCTTCACCTCCCTCACTAAACTGCCTGATATTGCCTGGTGAACTCCTTAACTGCTATTGGCTCCTGACTTCCTTCCTTGCTGCCTGTCCTGTGTTCACTTCTGCCACGGCCTCCAGCACACTGCTCAGCTGCTCCTTCCAACCGGATCTACTTGCGGTGACGTCACACGCCATCGCTACCTCGCCTCAGCTGTTCACAGCTCCGTGTCTGACACACAGGCTGCTCTCTTGCTTCCCGGTTTGCAAACCAAATCCAAAACTACTCTCAGGTACTGCTTTGTATATACAGACTGTTTGTTTTTTCCTGCAGCTTCATATTTGGGCTAGTAAACTTTATTATCTGCCACTAGTTTTTCTTTATTGTTGTGTGTTACGGTTGCCTCCAGGCTGGCTGGAAGTTGGACCGTAGAAAAGGATGCTCCTAGCGCTCACCAAAGAATCATCAGCACCATAGTCAGCAATCCCTGTAGTGATATTAGCTGAAGCTGTCCCCTACAAACATGAGTCAAAGCTGCAAGTTAGAGGGACAGAAAATAGGTCTGATGTGCTGGAGCACACAGCCTGCTTTTTATTGAGGTTACATGCAAACAGGACACTCTCAGGGGGAGGCATAAAATCCCCCATCACACATTTGATATTAGATAGAGACACTCCCTTTGACAGGCCACAACATTTACTTCAGCAGATAACATTACACACACTAAAACAATGCAGTCCACCTTATCAATACTAGTCTGATTAGACAATGGGAAAGTTGATCACTAAACCTAATTAGAGCTAATCCCAGCAGACTTGTATTTAGAATAGGTTTCTTGAAGCTGAACAAAATTTAACTCTTAATGGCACACAATGAAACTGAACCAAGTGGGAGAAAACCAGGGACAAGTCATTTCACAGGTCTGGGGACATAGTCTTAAAGGGGCATTGTTCATTAAAGTCACAATATGTCCCCAGATGGTTCTTAAAGGGCCACACACACCCAACAAAAGTCAATATGTCCTCAGGGGCACAATCTTCCAGGGGCCATAGTCATGTGGAAGGAGGCTGGCAAATAGGCTTCTCCAAAATCCAGGGAAGCAGGGCAATTTTTCATTTAAAGGGCCAGTTACAAACAGCAGTTTGTAACATTGTGAAACTGTGTTAACACCTTACTTTCTGGCTACAGACGTCCTGGTTGAACTGCTGCATGTTTTCAGTGACAAGCTCACAGGTGGCAGCCATAGTTCAACATAACGTTTAACCCAGTTATTAACTGCTTGTTCATTTTTGGTTTGAGTTACTTTCTAAATCAAGTTATATTTTTAAAGCTAACTCTTACTACTTGCTACACACCATTATTTCCTATGTTCACTTTTGAAACAGTTTCACAGTACTAATTTTTGTATGAGAGTCTCAGTAGCTGTGGTTCATGTGTTAAAACAATCACACTCTTTTACTGAGTAAGCTGCTTCATCACAGAAGATAAGATGATATTTGTTCCGGGGTAATTTTTTTTTCTGGCATGTCACGAATCCTCTGGTTTTGGTTGTGGCCTCTGTTATCTAAACCTTCTACCTGTGTTTGTAATTGCAGGATGGTGGAGTTTTGGTGTTGGAGCGCCAGGGTCATAAGTTTGATGATTTAGAAGTTTCTTCTGCTTGTTCTTCAAGCTGTAGTATCCTGTTACCAAGGTTGTTGATATCTATTTTCACCTCTGCTAGGGCATCTTTAATGATTTTACTGATTTGTGACATAAAAGAGGTAAAGTCTGTTTTTGTAGGTAGTGCGCCAAGATCTGCCCTGGTGATGGGCGTGTTGTCCCCAGGTTGAGTTGATGTAGGGCACCCTGCGCCACCTGGTGTTTCTGGTGATGGAGATTCTGTCTCTCCAGTGTTTTGTGACTCTGTGGTTTTGAAAAAGGCATTTAGTTTCCCTCGACTCGGGTTGGGGCCTTTATTAGGTTTATCAGCTTTGACCTGTTTCTTTGATACCATCTGTGAAGTTGTGGGCTTGTGAGGACAGGTATGGCAGGTTCTCAGGTAGTAGATACTGCAGTTGTGTATTGGTCCTTACCAACTGTGAGGTGTCACCTTAAAGTAGTATTAGTTTGGTGTTCAGCAGGCTCTATAAGATTTTCAGAGTGCTGATGCGGGGCGTGATGTGATGGCTGTACTTACCTTATATTTCTCTGCTTGAGTGTACTTTAGCTGCTACCTCCATGTAAGCCTCTGTGTTGTGGCTGTTTATCTTGCTGGGTTCAGTTTCTAGTGCTAGTTCATGGTGGTATTAGTTTGGTGTTCAGCAGGCTCTATGACATTTTCAGAGGGCTGATGTGAGGGTGTGATGTGATGGGTGTACTTGCCTTATATTTTTCTGATTGGGTGTACTATGGCTACTACCACCGTGTAGGCCTCTGCGTTGTTGCTGTTTATCTTACTGGGTTCAAGCTCTAATGCATTTTTATGCAGCGTGGTGCAGGCCGTTAATGTGAGGTCTGTAATCGAAGCCTGTCCCGCTCTGAGCTGCAACTTTGTACTCTCTCGTTTTGTGGGTAAGAGATGCCTTTACTGGAACATTCTGTTTGAGTTCTGGATGGGTTCCGGCTTTCAAGTTGCTCCTCCGGACCTCCGTTTGTGATCTGTACCAGATTAGGCAGTTGATGGCTCTATTTGTAAAGGGGTTATCCCAATTTTTATGGGCCTATTAGACTGGTCTGTTGCAGAGCATTAACAAACTGCGGCCATACATGTCTGCAGCCGGCTCTGCCCCCCGATAAGCTGAAATTATTAATAGACTGGTTACCAGATAAATAACAGTAAATGCACAACATGCATTAATTATACAAGATAATTACACGTTGAGCCCCACCTGCAATGGATATTCTATTTTTTTTCATTAGGTTCTTCAGGGCTTTTTGCTGAGATTTTGGTGGTGAAGACAGAGAAGGAAGATCCAGACTCCAATGATGATGTGTCCATAATGACTGAAATAGATAGAGTTACTGCTGATGGTGGGTATCTATCTATTTACTTACTTATCTATTTATCCATATATCTATCATCTACCTATCTACTTATCTATCTATCTTCCTTTTCTTCAACTCTGTTCTTGCCTGTTGAAATTTGTCTGTTGAAAAAAAAATAAAAAAAAATTAAAATTGTTTATATGTTATGAAATATATTGTGTCCTCATTCTAGAAAGTTATTGATGGTAAGTCCACAAAAAAACAGAATGCAACTCTTATCTCAGTACAAGCTCTGAAACTGCGAGTAATTGAAGTTACTTATTGTATATCATCTAGGGCTTTATTCTCAAAAAGTCTCCAGCATGGAGAGAAGTCATTAGCTTATTTCACTGAGCATTATATTGTTAAATAAATTAAAATATATATTTGTGAACTCCCCTTGATAAGATATCCAGTTCCTCAGATACAAATTGCCTTTAAATTATTCCTGAGTGGCCACATACTACAGATAAAGCACCTTATTGAATCTTCCCTGACCAGAGTGGTTTAGAGCAGTGTTTCTCAAATCCAGTCCTCAGATACAGGCCAGATATTCATTATATCTTAACTAGAGCACAGGTGAAATAATCAGCTGATCAGTAACCATGGTTACTAACCTGCATTCACCCATCAGCTGATTATTTCACCTGTACTCTTGTTAAGATATAATGAAACTCTGGCCTATTAAGGGTCCTGAGGACTGGAGTTGAAAATACTTGTTTTGGTAATTATTGTGAGTTCATGGTTATTCACCACTTCTTCTTCAGTCATGGGAAGGCCCTGAGATTCTGTAAATAGATATAAATGACCCATCATGGAGGGACAGGCCGAAGGATCCTACCAAAATTAGCATAAGAGCAACCTAACGGCCAGATTACGAGTTTTGCGGTAAGAGGGGTGCGTTGCTAACTTGCACGTTATTGTCACTGCTCACTTACCTACAGCGCTGGTATTACAGGTTTTTACAAACCCGTCGTTAAAAGGCAAGAAGTGAGCGTAGAGCAAAATTGAGCTCCATACCGCACTCCAATACCAGCGCTGCTTAAGTCAGCGGCGAGCTGGTGGATTTACCCATAGACATCAATGGGGAGAGCAGGCTGAGAAAAAGTCTAACACCTGCAAAAAAGCAGCAGAAATCTCAGTAACGCAGCCCCATTGATTCCTATGGGGAAACACATTTTATGTTTACACCTAGCACCCTAACATGAACCCTGAGTCTAAACACCCCTAATATTACACTTATTAACCCCTAATCTGCCGCCCCCGACATTGCAGACACCTACATTATACTTATTAACCCCTAATCTGCCGCTCTGGACATCGCCGCCACTATAATAAACATATTAACCCCTAAACCTCCGCACTCCCGCATCGCAAACGCTAGTTAAATATTATTAACCCCTAATCTGCCGCCCCTAACATCGCTGCCACCTACCTACATTTATTAACTCCTAATCTGCTGCCCCCAACGTCGCCGCCGCTATACTAAAGTTATTAACCCCTAACCCTAAGACTAACCCTAACCCCCCCTAACTTAAATATTATTAAAATAAATCTAAATAAAACCTACAATTAATAACTAAATAATTCCTATTTAAAACTAAATACTTGCTGTAAAATAAACCCTAAGCTAGCTACAATATAACTAATAGTTACATTGTATCTAGCTTAGGATTTATTTTTATTTCACAGGCAAGTTTGTATTTATTTTAACTAGGTAGAATAGTTACTAAAAAGTTATTTAACTATTTACTAACTACCTAGCTAAAATAAATACAAATTTACCTGTAAAATAAAACCTAACCTGCCTTACAATAAAACCTAACCTAACCCAACAATTATATAAATTGCCTAAATTAAATACAATTAACTAAATTCAATACAATTAGCTAAATTACAAAAACAACAAAACACTAAATTACAGAAAATAAAAAACAAATTACAAGATCTTTAAACTAATTACACCTAATCTAATAGCCCTATCAAAATAAAAAAGCCCACCCAAAATAGAAAAAACCCTAGCCTAAACTAAACTACCAATAGCCCTTAAAAGGGCCTTTTGCGTGGCATTGCCCCAAAGAAATCAGCTCTTTTACCTGTCAAAAAAAATACAAACAACCACCCCAACAGTAAAACCCACCACCCACACAACCAATCCCCCAAATAAAAGCCTAACTAAAAAAACCTAAGCTCCCCATTGCCCTGAAAAGGGCATTTGGATGGGCATTGCCCTTAAAAGGGCATTTAGCTCTTTTGCAGCCCAAACCCCTAATCTAAAAATTAAACCCACCCAATAGACCCTTAAAAAATCCTAACACTAACCCCGAAGATCCACTTACAGTTTTGAAGAGCCGACATCCATCCTCAACGAAGCCAGGAGAAATCTTCATCCAAGCGGCAAGAAGTCCTCAACGAAGCCGGGAGAAGTCTTCATCCAAGCCGGCAGAAGTGGTCCTCCAGACGGGCAGAAGTCTTCACCCAGACGGCATCTTCTATCTTCATCCTTCCGACGCGTGGCGGCTCCATCTTCAAGACATCCGGCGTGGAGCATCCTCTTCAATTGACGGCTTCTTCTACAATGAAAGTTCCTTTAAATGACGTCATCCAAGATGGCATCCCTTAGATTCCGATCAGCCAATCGGAATTAAGGTTGAAAAAATCCTATTGGCTGATGCAATCAGCCAATAGGATTGAACTTCAATCCTATTGGCTGATGCAATCAGCCAATAGGATTGAGCTTGCATTCTATTGGCTGTTCTAATCAGCCAATAGAATGCGAGCTCAATCCTATTGGCTGATTGCATCAGCCAATAGGATTTTTTCAACCTTAATAACAGCAGTTAAGTTATGAAGCAGCAGTCTTAAGACCACTGCTCCTTAACTGGTCTGCTGCCTCTAAGGCTGCGTTCTGCAATCCGCCCGATCCTATACGATCAAGCTGATTGACACCGCCTGCTAGCGTCAGATTGGCCGTGAATCTGCAGGGGGCGGCACCAGAACTGCTTGTGCAATGTTAAATGCCAACAGCGTATGCTGTCAGCATTCAGCGATGTCTGTGGAACATATTACGCTACAACAGATCATGTCGGACAGACAATGATAAATCGGCCCCTATGTGTGTAACAGTTCCAGCTTCATAACACTCTATGCAACAAATCTTTTGGACTTGTAGATAATTTTGTCAAGTCTGTTAGGTGTGAGATACCATGTAGAGCGGAATTTAATGCTCATCTTCACAACTGGTGGAGACACACTGTCATATTTTCTAACATTACAGATAGTGCTAAATTTCTAGTCATTTTTGGAAGACGCCCAGCAGTGATCAGCTATATAATAATATGTGCCCCCCAGTTGTTTTCAGCTATATAATATGTGCCCCCCATTTGTGATCAGATACATAATATGTGCCCCCCAGCAGTGAGCAGCTATATAATATGTACCCCTCAGCAGTGATCAGCTATAAAATATGTGCCCCCAGGAGTGATCAGCTATATAATATGTGCCCCCCAACTGTGAGCAGCTATATAATATGTGCCCCCCAGTAGTGAGCAGCTATATAATATGTGCCCCGAGCAGTGAACAGCTATATAATATGTGCCCCCCCAGCTGTGAGCAGCTATATAATATGTGCCCCCCAGCAGTGATCAGCTATAAAATATGTGCCCCCCAGCTGTGATCAGCTATATAATATGTGCCCCCCAGCCGTGATCACCTATATAATATGTGCCCCCCAGCAGTGATCAGCTATATAATATGTGCCCCCAGCTGTGATCAGCTATATAATATGTGCCTCCCAGCAGTGATCAGCTATATAATATGTGCCCCCCAGCAGTGAGCAGCTATATAATATGTGCCCCCAGCAGTGATCAGCTATATAATATGTGCCCCCCAGCAGTGATCAGCTATATAATATGTGCCTCGAGCAGTGAACAGCTATATAATATGTGCCCCCCAGCTGTGATCAGCTATATAATATGTGCCCCCAGATGTGATCAGCTATATAATATGTGCCCCCAGCAGTGAACAGCTATATAATATGTGCCCCAGCAGTGAGCAGCTATATAATATGTGCCCCCCCAGCTGTGATCAGCTATATAATATGTGCCCCCAAATGTGATCAGCTATATAATATGTGCCCCCAGCAGTGATCAGCTATATAATATGTGCCCCCAGCAGTGATCAGCTATATAATATGTGCCCCCCAGCAGTGAGCAGCTATATAATATGTGTCCCCAGTTGTGATCAGCTATATAATATGTGCCCCCAGCAGTGAGCAGCTATATAATATGTGCCCCCCAGCAGTGATCAGCTATATAATATGTGTCCCCAGTTGTGATCAGCTATATAATATGTGCCCCCCAGCAGTGAGCAGCTATATAATATCTGCCCCCAGCAGTGAGCAGCTATATAATATGTGCCCCCCAGCAGTGAGCAGCTATATAATATGTGTCCCCCAGCAGTGATCAGCTATATAATATGTGCCCCCCAGCAGTGAGCAGCTATATAATATGTGCCCCCCAGCAGTGAGCAGCTATATAATATGTGCCCCCCAACAGTGAGCAGCTATATAATATGTGCCCCCAGCTGTGATCAGCTATATAATATGTGCCCCCAGCTGTGATCAGCTATATAATATGTGCCCCCAGCTGTGATCAGCTATATAATATGTGCCCCCCAGCAGTGAGCAGCTATATAATATGTGCCCCCCAGCAGTGAGCAGCTATATAATATGTGTCCCCAGCAGTGAGCAGCTATATAATATGTGCCCCCAGCTGTGATCAGCTATATAATATGTGCCCCCAGCAGTGATCAGCTGTATAATATGTGCCCCCCAGCAGTGAGCAGCTATATAATATGTGCCCCCCAGCAGTGAACAGCTATATAATATGTGCCCCCCAGCAGTGAGCAGCTATATAATATGTGCCCCCCAGTAGTGAGCAGCTATATAATATGTGTCCCCCAGCAGTGAGCAGCTATATAATATGTGCCCCCCAGCAGTGAGCAGCTATATAATATGTGCCCCCCAGCTGTGATCAGCTATATAATATGTGCCCCCCCACCAGTGAGCAGCTATATAATGTGTGCCCCCCAGCAGTGAGCAGCTATATAATATGTGCCCCCCAGCAGTGATCAGCTATATAATATGTGCCCCCCAGCAGTGATCAGCTATATAATATGTGCCCCCCAGCTGTGATCAGCTATATAATATGTGCCCCCAGCAGTGAGCAGCTATATAATATGTGCCCCCAGCAGTGAGCAGCTATATAATATGTGCCCCCAGCAGTTAGCAGCTATATAATATGTGCCCCCAGCAGTGAGCAGCTATTTAATATGTGCCCCCCAGCAGTGAGCAGCTATATAACATGTGCCCCCCAGCTGTGATCAGCTATATAATATGTGCCCCCAGCAGTGAGCAGCTATATAATATGTGCCCCCAGCAGTGAGCAGCTATATAATATGTGCCCCCAGCAGTGAGCAGCTATATAATATGTGCCCCCAGCAGTGAGCAGCTATTTAATATGTGCCCCCCAGCAGTGAGCAGCTATATAATATGTGCCCCCCAGCTGTGATCAGCTATATAATATGTGCCCCCAGCAGTGAGCAGCTATATAATATGTGCCCCCAGCAGTGAGCAGCTATATAATATGTGCCCCCCAGCAGTGAGCAGCTATATAATATGTGCCCCCCAACAGTGATCAGCTATATAATATGTGCCCCCAGCAGTGAGCAGCTATATAATATGTGCCCCCAGCTGTGATCAGCTATATAATATGTGCCCCCAGCTGTGATCAGCTATATAATATGTGCCCCCCAGCAGTGAGCAGCTATGTAATATGTGCCCCCCAGCAGTGAGCAGCTATATAATATGTGTCCCCAGCAGTGAGCAGCTATATAATATGTGCCCCCAGCTGTGATCAGCTATATAATATGTGCCCCCCAGCAGTGATCAGCTATATAATATGTGCCCCCAGCAGTGAGCAGCTATATAATATGTGCCCCCAGCAGTGATCAGCTGTATAATATGTGCCCCCCAGCAGTGAGCAGCTATATAATATGTGCCCCCAGCAGTGAACAGCTATATAATATGTGCCCCCCAGCAGTGAGCAGCTATATAATATGTGCCCCCCAGTAGTGATCAGCTATATAATATGTGCCCCCCAGCAGTGAGCAGCTATATAATATGTGCCCCCCAGCTGTGATCAGCTATATAATATGTGCCCCCAGCAGTGAGCAGCTATATAATATGTGCCCCCAGCAGTGAGCAGCTATATAATATGTGCCCCCAGCAGTGAGCAGCTATATAATATGTGCCCCCAGCAGTGAGCAGCTATATAATATGTGCCCCCAGCAGTGAGCAGCTATTTAATATGTGCCCCCCAGCAGTGAGCAGCTATATAATATGTGCCCCACAGCTGTGATCAGCTATATAATATGTGCCCCCAGCAGTGAGCAGCTATATAATATGTGCCCCCAGCAGTGAGCAGCTATATAATATGTGCCCCCCAGCAGTGAGCAGCTATATAATATGTGCCCCCCAACAGTGATCAGCTATATAATATGTGCCCCCAGCAGTGAGCAGCTATATAATATGTGCCCCAGCTGTGATCAGCTATATAATATGTGCCCCCAGCTGTGATCAGCTATATAATATGTGCCCCCCAGCAGTGAGCAGCTATGTAATATGTGCCCCCCAGCAGTGAGCAGCTATATAATATGTGTCCCCAGCAGTGAGCAGCTATATAATATGTGCCCCCAGCTGTGATCAGCTATATAATATGTGCCCCCCAGCAGTGATCAGCTATATAATATGTGCCCCCAGCAGTGAGCAGCTATATAATATGTGCCCCCAGCAGTGATCAGCTGTATAATATGTGCCCCCCAGCAGTGAGCAGCTATATAATATGTGCCCCCCAGCAGTGAACAGCTATATAATATGTGCCCCCCAGCAGTGAGCAGCTATATAATATGTGCCCCCCAGTAGTGATCAGCTATATAATATGTGTCCCCCAGCAGTGAGCAGCTATATAATATGTGCCACCCAGCTGTGATCAGCTATATAATATGTGCCCCCCACCAGTGAGCAGCTATATAATATGTGCCCCCCCAACAGTGATCAGCTATATTATATGTGCCCCCCAGCAGTGATCAGCTATATAATATGTGCCCCCCAGCAGTGATCAGCTATATAATATCTGCCCCCCAGCTGTGATCAGCTATATAATATGTGCCCCCAGCAGTGAGCAGCTATATAATATGTGCCCCCAGCAGTGAGCAGCTATATAATATGTGCCCCCAGCAGTGAGCAGCTATATAATATGTGCCCCCCAGCAGTGAGCAGCTATATAATATGTGCCCCCCAGCTGTGATCAGCTATATAATATGTGCCCCCAGCAGTGAGCAGCCCCAGATGTGATCAGCTATATAATATGTGCCCCCAGATGTGATCAGCTATATAATATGTGCCCCCAGCAGTGATCAGCTATATAATATGTGCCCCCAGCAGTGATCAGATATATAATATGTGCCCCCCAGCAGTGAGCAGCTATATAATATGTGCCCCCCCAGTTGTGATCAGCTATATAATATGTGCCCCCAGCAGTGAGCAGCTATATAATATGTGCCCCCAGCAGTGATCAGCTATATAATATGTGCCCCCCAGCAGTGATCAGCTATATAATATGTGTCCCCAGTTGTGATCAGCTATATAATATGTGCCCCCCAGCAGTGAGCAGCTATATAATATGTGTCCCCCAGCAGTGATCAGCTATATAATATGTGCCCCCAGCAGTGAGCAGCTATATAATATGTGCCCCCCAGCAGTGAGCAGCTATATAATATGTGCCCCCCAGCAGTGAGCAGCTATATAATATGTGCCCCCAGCAGTGAGCAGCTATATAATATGTGCCCCCCAGCAGTGAGCAGCTATATAATATGTGTCCCCAGCAGTGATCAGCTATATAATATGTGCCCCCAGCAGTGAGCAGCTATATAATACGTGTCCCCCAGCAGTGATCAGCTATATAATATGTGCCCCCAGCAGTGATCAGCTATATAATATGTGCCCCCCAGCAGTGATCAGCTATATAATATGTGCCCCCAGCAGTGAGCAGCTATGTAATATGTGCCCCCAGCAGTGAGCAGCTATGTAATATGTGCCCCCAGCAGTGAGCAGCTATATAATATGTGCCCCCAGCAGTGAGCAGCTATATAATATGTGCCCCCCAGTAGTGATCAGATATATAATATGTGCCCCCCAGCAGTGAGCAGCTATATAATATGTGCCCCCAGCAGTGATCAGCTATATAATATGTGCCCCCAGCTGTGATCAGCTATATAATATGTGCCCCCCAGCAATGATCAGCTATATAATATGTGCCCCCCAGCAGTGAGCAGCTATATAATATGTGCCCCCCCCAGCAGTGAACAGCTATATAATATGTGCCCCCCAGCAGTGAGCAGCTATATAATATGTGCCCCCCCAGCTGTGATCAGCTATATAATATGTGCCCCCAGCAGTGATTAGCTATATAATATGTGCCCCCCAGCAGTGAGCAGCTATATAATATGTGCCCCCCAGCAGTGAGCAGCTATATAATATGTGCCCCCCAGCAGTGAGCAGCTATATAATATGTGCCCCCCAGCAGTGAACAGCTATATAATATGTGCCCCCCAGCAGTGAACAGCTATATAATATGTGCCCCCCAGCAGTGAGCAGCTATATAATATGTGCCCCCAGCTGTGATCAGCTATATAGTATGTGCCCCCCAGCAGTGAACAGCTATATAATATTTGCCCCCAGCTGTGATCAGTTATATAATATGTGCCCCCCAGCTGTGATCAGCTATATAATATGTGCCCCCCAGCAGTGATCAGCTATATAATGTGTGCCCCCAGCAGTGAGCAGCTATATAATATGTGCCCCCAGCAGTGATCAGCTATATAATATGTGCCCCCCAGCAGTGATCAGCTATATAATATGTGTCCCCAGTTGTGATCAGCTATATAATATGTGCCCCCCAGCAGTGAGCAGCTATATAATATGTGTCCCCCAGCAGTGATCAGCTATATAATATGTGCCCCCAGCAGTGAGCAGCTATATAATATGTGCCCCCCAGCAGTGAGCAGCTATATAATATGTGCCCCCCAGCAATGATCAGCTATATAATATGTGCCCCCAGCAGTGAGCAGCTATATAATATGTGCCCCCCAGCAGTGAGCAGCTATATAATATGTGTCCCCAGCAGTGATCAGCTATATAATATGTGCCCCCAGCAGTGAGCAGCTATATAATACGTGTCCCCCAGCAGTGATCAGCTATATAATATGTGCCCCCAGCAGTGATCAGCTATTTAATATGTGCCCCCCAGCAGTGATCAGCTATATAATATGTGCCCCCAGCAGTGAGCAGCTATGTAATATGTGCCCCCAGCAGTGAGCAGCTATGTAATATGTGCCCCCAGCAGTGAGCAGCTATATAATATGTGCCCCCAGCAGTGAGCAGCTATATAATATGTGCCCCCCAGTAGTGATCAGATATATAATATGTGCCCCCCAGCAGTGAGCAGCTATATAATATGTGCCCCCAGCAGTGATCAGCTATATAATATGTGCCCCCAGCTGTGATCAGCTATATAATATGTGCCCCCCAGCAATGATCAGCTATATAATATGTGCCCCCCAGCAGTGAGCAGCTATATAATATGTGCCCCCCCCAGCAGTGAACAGCTATATAATATGTGCCCCCCAGCAGTGAGCAGCTATATAATATGTGCCCCCCCAGCTGTGATCAGCTATATAATATGTGCCCCCAGCAGTGATTAGCTATATAATATGTGCCCCCCAGCAGTGAGCAGCTATATAATATGTGCCCCCCAGCAGTGAGCAGCTATATAATATGTGCCCCCCAGCAGTGAGCAGCTATATAATATGTGCCCCCCAGCAGTGAACAGCTATATAATATGTGCCCCCCCAGCAGTGAACAGCTATATAATATGTGCCCCCCAGCAGTGAGCAGCTATATAATATGTGCCCCCAGCTGTGATCAGCTATATAGTATGTGCCCCCCAGCAGTGATCAGCTATATAATATGTGCCCCCAGCAGTGAACAGCTATATAATATTTGCCCCCAGCTGTGATCAGTTATATAATATGTGCCCCCCAGCTTTGATCAGCTATATAATATGTGCCCCCCAGCAGTGATCAGCTATATAATGTGTGCCCCCAGCTGTGATCAGCTATATAATATGTGCCCCCAGCTGTGATCAGCTATATTATGTGCCCCCTGCAGTGAGCAGCTATATAATATGTGCCCCCAGCTGTAATCAGCTATATAATATGTGCCCCCCAGCAGTGAGCAGCTATATAATATGTGCCCCCAGCTGTGATCAGCTATATAGTATGTGCCCCCAGCAGTGATCAGCTATATAATATGTGCCCCCAGCTGTGATCAGCTATATAATATGTGCCCCCTGCAGTGAGCAGCTATATAATATGTGCCCCCAGCTGTAATCAGCTATATAATATGTACCCCCCAGCAGTGAGCAGCTATATAATATGTGCCCCCAGCTGTGATCAGCTATATAATATGTGCCCCCCAGCAGTGAGCAGCTATATAATATGTGCCCCCAGCTGTATTTAGCTATATAATATGTGCCCCCAGCAGTGATCAGCTATATAATATGTGCCCCCAGCTGTGATCAGCTATATTATGTGCCCCCTGCAGTGATCAGCTATATAATATGTGCCCCCAGCTGTAATCAGCTATATCATATGTGTCCCCCAGCAGTGAGCAGCTATATAATATGTGCCCCCCGCAGTGATCAGCTATATAATATGTGCCCCCAGTTGTGAGCAGCTATATAATATGTGCCCCCCAGCAGTGAGCAGCTATATAATATGTGCCCCCAGCAGTGAGCAGCTATATAATATGTGCCCCCCAGCAGTGAGCAGCTATATAATATGTGTCCCCCAGCAGTGATCAGCTATATAATATGTGCCCCCAGCAGTGATCAGCTATATAATATGTGCCCCCCAGCAGTGAGCAGCTATATAATATATGCCCCCCAGCTGTGATCAGCTATATAATATGTGCCCCCAGCAGTGAGCAGCTATATAATATGTGTCCCCAGTTGTGATCAGCTATATAATATGTGCCCCCCACTAGTGATCAGCTATACAATATGTGCCCCCAGTAGTGAGCAGCTATATAATATGTGTCCCCAGTTGTGATCAGCTATATAATATGTGCCCCCCAGCAGTGATCAGCTATACAATATGTGCCCCCCAGCAGTGATTAGCTATATAATATGTGCCCCCAGCAGTGAGCAGCTATATAATATGTGCCCCCAGCAGTGAGCAGCTATATAATATGTGCCCCCAGCAGTGAGCAGCTGTATAATATGTGCCCCCCAGCAGTGAGCAGCTATATAATATGTGCCCCCAGCAGTGAGCAGCTATATAATATGTGCCCCCAGTTGTGATCAGCTATATAATATGTGCCCCCAGCAGTGAGCAGCTATATAATATGTGCCCCCCAGCAGTGATCAGCTATATAATATGTGCCCTCCAGCAGTCAGCAGCTATATAATATGTGCCCCCAGCAGTGATCAGCTATATAATATGTGCCCCCAGCAGTGAGCAGCTATATAATATGTGCCCCCAGCAGTGAGCAGCTATATAATATGTGCCCCCAGCAGTGAGCAGCTGTATAATATGTGCCCCCAGCAGTGAGCAGCTGTATAATATGTGCCCCCAGCAGTGAGCAGCTGTATAATATGTGCCCCCAGCAGTGAGCAGCTATATAATATTTGTCCCCCAGCAGTGAGCAGCTATATAATATGTGCCCCCCAGCTGTGATCAGCTATATAATATGTGCCCCCCAACAGTGAGCAGCTATATAATATGTGTCCCCCAGCTGTGATCAGCTATATAATATGTGCCCCCCAGCTGTGATCAGCTATATAATATGTGCCCCCCAGCTGTGATCAGCTATATAATATGTGCCCCCCAACAGTGAGCAGCTATATAATATGTGCCCCCCAGCTGTGATCAGCTATATAATATGTGCCCCCCAACAGTGATCAGCTATATAATATGTGCCCCCAGCAGTGATCAGCTATATAATATGTGCCCCCAGCAGTGAGCAGCTATATAATATGTGCCCCCAGCAGTGAGCAGCTATATAATATGTGCCCCCAGCAGTGAGCAGCTGTATAATATGTGCCCCCAGCAGTGAGCAGCTGTATAATATGTGCCCCCAGCAGTGATCAGCTATATAATATGTGCCCCCAGCAGTGATCAGCTATATAATATGTGCCCCCAGCAGTGAGCAGCTGTATAATATGTGCCCCCAGCAGTGAGCAGCTATATAATATTTGTCCCCCAGCAGTGAGCAGCTATATAATATGTGCCCCCCAGCTGTGATCAGCTATATAATATGTGCCCCCCAACAGTGAGCAGCTATATAATATGTGTCCCCCAGCTGTGATCAGCTATATAATATGTGCCCCCCAGCTGTGATCAGCTATATAATATGTGCCCCCCAGCTGTGATCAGCTATATAATATGTGCCCCCCAACAGTGAGCAGCTATATAATATGTGCCCCCCAGCTGTGATCAGCTATATAATATGTGCCCCCCAACAGTGATCAGCTATATAATATGTGCCCCCAGCAGTGATCAGCTATATAATATGTGCCCCCAGCATTGAGCAGCTATATAATATGTGCCCCCAGCAGTGAGCAGCTATATAATATGTGCCCCCAGCAGTGAGCAGCTGTATAATATGTGCCCCCAGCAGTGAGCAGCTGTATAATATGTGCCCCCAGCAGTGATCAGCTATATAATATGTGCCCCCAGCAGTGATCAGCTATATAATATGTGCCCCCAGCAGTGATCAGCTATATAATATGTGCCCCCAGCAGTGAGCAGCTGTATAATATGTGCCCCCAGCAGTGAGCAGCTGTATAATATGTGCCCCCAGCAGTGATCAGCTATATAATATGTGCCCCCAGCAGTGAGCAGCTGTATAATATGTGCCCCCCAGCAGTGAGCAGCTGTATAATATGTGCCCCCCAGCAGTGATCAGCTATATAATATGTGCCCCCCAGCAGTGAGCAGCTATATAATATGTGTCCCCCAGCAGTGATCAGCTATATAATATGTGCCCCCAGCAGTGAGCAGCTATATAATATGTGCCCCCCAGCAGTGAGCAGCTATATAATATGTGCCCCCAGCAGTGAGCAGCTGTATAATATGTGCCCCCAGCAGTGAGCAGCTGTATAATATGTGCCCCCAGCAGTGAGCAGCTATATAATATGTGCCCCCCAGCAGTGAACAGCTATATAATATGTGCCCCCAGCAGTGAGCAGCTATATAATATGTGCCCCCAGCAGTGAGCAGCTGTATAATATGTGCCCCCAGCAGTGAGCAGCTATATAATATGTGCCCCCCAGCAGTGAACAGCTATATAATATGTGCCCCCAGCAGTGAGCAGCTATATAATATTATTAACAAAAGAAGGACAGAAAAAGTGAAGCATATTGGGCACACTTATAAGGGTCAAAACCAATACTATATTGCAGTGTTGTGTATTAATTAAAACTTAACTTTTATATCAATTTGAATAAAAAAATGTGGAGATTTCCACCATTGGGTGTTTAAAAATATGTTAAAATTGTGTCCGAGTGATACTCGGTACGCAAAGGCTCCTCTCAGGTGTGATACAGTGATCAGTCTGTATCACACTGTCCTGTTAGGGTAATTCAACAAAATCAATACAAATAACCTTAACTAAATTTTATTCACATAAGATGTTAGTACCATAACCATTGGTTATATTAGTAAATGATAACAAGTGATAATTGTACATTCAAATCCTACTCCATTTCCATAGGTTAAGAGTGTAATGAGGATGTAACTCTATTTAAACCACTACTTTGATTTATGTAGGAGTATGTTGTTATCACAACATGATTATTTACAGTTTTTATTGGAAAAAGTGTTATTGTGTCCAGTACAATATTATTGGTAGGTGTCTGTGACCTTGAAGTTGTAGCACAGATCATTAAATTCTATTTGTATAGAGAATGACTTATAAAGGATACGTATATATCAGATTAGCTTTTCAATAAAAATCATTCAGAGAAAAAAAAATAAAAAAATTATTTGCTACTGGAAGTGTGATTATTTTTATTCCTCGTGTTTTTGATGACACTGTTTGCACTTTTGTTTCTAATTGAATTAAAATAGATGTTTATACAGAAAACATATGATTCTAAGGTTGTACAGAGTCAAGTAGTACTATACAGGCTTATGGACAGCAATAGCCTGAATTATACACAATTATATTATGAGGCTAAGTAGCCAAAACCATTTAAATTCAAGCTATAAATATCGCTCTAGTGAAAAAGCGCTGTTTGTTATACTTGAATATTACCCAGAATCAATTGGTACTAAGATAATCTGTCCCCTAGCGATAGCCTAAAGTTTGAGCAATGTGCTCCGATACAAGTAAGGCTAACTTGAACCTAATTCAATATTGTTTGCAGGCTAATACTCGCTATGGTGGATTACCAATGATTTAAATTAAAGTTTTTAAGGTTAAAGATAAAGTGCCTAAAAGAGGCCAACAATTAATATTAAACCCAACGGACTAAGTGAGAGGAGCAGTGCGAACGCCTGACGCGCGTTTCGCAACTGCTTTTTCAGAGGCGTCCGGCCCGACCACCACACGCTACTTTTAAAGGATCATCAGCCAATCACATGGCCGATTATATTCTTGCCAGTAGATATCAACCTATCAGCTGCTCTCTTGCATCTTACATTGTTACGATGACATGGTAGCGTCATCGTCAGCTGTGGCCTATAAGATGCGGGGGTGTGTCTGTTATCGTGGTCCAATAGATTTCTTGTGTGGTGTTTATGTTTTCATGTCAGCTTGTCATGACGTGCATTTAAGCGATCAACAGGAGTTACAAATACCCCATATGTTTGTTATTAAGTACCGGGCAAGTATCAGAACATCTGTCCATAAAGGTTGACAATATATATTGCTTGATGGCCAAAGTAGCGATCATAATACTTTAACACTCCCATTTTTATCGCGGCTATTACCTTGCCCTTTCTACTGGATCTTATGATGGGATGATTTGTGTACTCCTATCAATTCTTTATTCATATACATTTGACGATCAGCATTAATAACGGTTTACTTATACATATGTGCAATTCTGATACATGGCAGAGGGGCAATTCATCGCTATTGTGGCATCACTATTATTTCCACAATAGTTGTTATGTAGTTATGTTACATTTCATTCTACATTAATTTTTTACAATATGTTTCTACTGCAAGGTTTGTGTTCATATCTTTAATGTTAGAAGGACATGAAATTACAATTTAATTCAATGTTTGTGTCTTTGTGTGGTCAGAGACATAATACTCATATAACATAATTTCTATGCTGGTGGGATATGTTATATCGTTATACATGAAATTCTCAAATTGTTGGAATATTCAATGTCTTATATGATTCTTACTTATAGTTGACTGATTACACTTTTAGAATTATATGGTTACGCATGATATCCTGAATTTTAGGGTTAAAAATTAGGCCAACCCCATTTTGATATTCCATTAGATAATGTATATCAATCCATATCAAGCTGGTTCTATATTTTCTTGATATTATTATTAGACTCCAATCAATGTTATGTATATTACTTGGACTAGGGTCCCACAGATATATCAGTGTGGTTGGATTATTAAATCTTTCATTTATATCTTTATTTATGTTTTCATATATATATTTGATATGGTACAGGATGATCTTGTTTTGGCTTAATCCTCTTTTGGTACAAGAATTAGTAATTGTGAGGATTAATGTAGATATGCACTATATTTAAAAAGAAGTATATCCAGAACAAGTTGTTGAAAATCAGTTGTAGCTTTATTCCTTAAAATTGTATGAAAACAACATACAGCAACACTGGGTTGCTGTATGTTGTTTTCATACAATTTTAAGGAATAAAGCTACAACTGATTTTCAACAACTTGTTCTGGATATACTTCTTTTTACATATTTCTGTGGATTGTGGGGAATCCACTTTTTTCGTCTAGAACAAGAACTTTTCAAGTCTGTGGGATATCCAAAAATAACCTCCTCCAGGACTTGCGCTATAATTATGGTCTAGCTGGGAACAGCGGTACAGAGTCATTAAACCCCACCACACAAAGATTACCTTCTAGATTTGGGCACAAGTCGTTCACAAGGAAGAATTTTCAAAAGCGGGACTGCACCATCTGATTGGTTACAGAGTCCCCCAGCTGACGGTGACGTCATTAAGAATATCACCTTGTGGATTTGGATACAAGTTGCTCGATACGAAGAATCTTCAATAGTGGGACTGCACCATCTGATTGGCTACCGAGTCCCCCAGCTGACGGTGACGTCATCAAGTGTACGAGCAGTTTGGGCTGAGGATTGGCCTGTTCCTGAGCACGTGGTACGCCACACAGAGTTAGCACAGCAAGAAGGTTTTTACCGTCTGTGCAAGTATGCTATCTTAGGACACCGGCTTACTTCTACTTCAGTTCGAGACGTTACATTTCCATATTTGGTGGGTGAGTGAACAAACCGCTAGCTCCTAAAACTCTGATCTTTTTAGCGCATAGGTATTGCTGTTCTAGTATTTATCATCTAGACTCACATATTGTCGGCTACGGGTTTATAACGCAGAGCGGACCCCTGCAATATGGCTTTTATGAACTTTTGTGGGTTATGAACTCGTTCAGCATTGGAAGTACCATAAGCAATTTATTTGCTAAATTCAAAACAGACACCACTTCCTCATGACTGGTTCGCCAGTCTATTTGTTTATATGCACTATATTGTATCATTTCATTCAGACCATTGGGTTTCATGCTCTGTAACCAAAAGATCCACTTGGATTCAGCTCTTAAGAGGGTATTTTCCATATCACCTCCCCTGATACCCAAAGTGAGTCTTTGTAAGACCCAACATTTTAATTCTGGTTTACTGTCATGACATTCTAAAAAGTGTCTTGCAACAGATGTGAGTTTTTTATCTTTCTCAACATCTTTCTTTGCATTTTTTATATTTCCCAGGTGTTCACCTAGTCTTCTTCTGAGTTCTCTAGTGGACATTCCCACTTATTTTTTGTTGCAGCTGCATTCCAAGCAGTATATTACATTGTACGTTCTACAGTTGAATAAGCCATTGATTTTTTTCACACCTTCTGGGAAGATGGGCATTTCTTTGATGTTCTTCATATAGATACAAAATTTACATGCACCACATGGATAGGTGCCCGTTAGGCCATCCTTTCTAGTGCTAGGTCTCCTTGCAAAATGACTCTTCATTATTTTGTCTCTGATTGTTGGAGCCTTTTTCCAACTGATGGCAACCTTATCTCCCACATTTTTGGCTAGATCTCCATCAGTATGTAATATGTGAACATGTTTGTTCAAAATTGTGGTTATTTCTTTATGGGCTACGTTGTATGTGCCTACAAAACGGATTCTGGTATCTTTATTCTGTTTTTGTTTTGGAAATAATAAGTAATTTCTATTCATATGTAGTGCTTTGTGATAAGCTCTTTTGAGAATACTATTTGGGTATCCTCTGCTTTTCAATCTTGTTTTTAGGTCTTTTGATTCTTTTTTGAAGGTATCAATTTCTGAGCAATTTCTACGTATTCGTAAGAATTCTCCATATGGAATGGCTTTTTTAGTAGAAGGGTGGTGTGCACTATCAAAAGATAATATAGAGTTTGTAGCTGTTTCCTTTCTGTGTATACCAGATTGTACATGTCCAAACATGTCTCTTGAGATAATCAAGTCGAGGAATGTTACTGCTGTTTTACTGATTTCGAAGGTTAGTTTTAGATTAAGATCGTTACAGTTTAACTCTTGTATAAACTGTTTAAACCTTGATTCATCCCCTTTCCATAGAATGAATACATCATCTATGTACCTGAGCCATACCAGTATGTTGTCCATATACTGTTCCATCTTTTCTCCAAATACGTGTTCTCGCTCCCACCATCCAAGATATATGTTGGCATATGTTGGGGCACATGCAGTGCCCATGGCAGTGCCACGTATTTGGAGATAGAATTTATCGTTGAAGACGAAGTAGTTATGACTCGGGACAAATTTTAGGAGTTTCAATACAAATTCATTTTTGAGTGTGTTTGCACTTGGTTCCATTTCTAGGAAGTACCCCACTGCGTGACATCCCCATTTGTGCTCTATCGACGTATATAGGGACTCGACATCGCATGTTGCAAGCAAAGTATCAGAGTCAAGGGTCATGCCTTCAATTTTATTCAGAATGTCCATAGTGTCCCTTGTATATGAGGGGAGAGAGAGTACTATGTCCCTAAGTCTTAGATCAATATATCGTGATGCCTGTTCACATAGGCTTCCAATGCCTGACACAATTGGTCTGCCTGGAGGTATTTTCTGATTTTTATGCACTTTTGGTAGCAAGTATAGCGTCACTACTTTAGGGTTACTGACACTTAGGAATTTGTATTCTCTCTTGTCTATCAATTCGTCTTTTTTTGCTGTTTCAATTAAGATGTTATAGTTTGCTAGGAATTCCTGTGTGGGATTTCCCCAAAGAGATTTATAGCAGCTTTTATCCCCTAGTTGTTTCTTTGCTTCAATCAGATATAGTTCAGTAGGCCAAATAACAACATTTCCTCCCTTATCTGAAGATTTTATCACCACATCCTCCCATTTCTGAATTTCTTTCAATGCGTTAGATTCCTTTTCACTGATATTTTTTGATTTTCCATCACGAAGTTTAAGGATGTCTCTAATCACTACTTTTTGATAGGTGTCTATTTCTGTAAAGTGACAGATTTGAGGCATATATGTGGATTTCTTGACTAATTCCTTTCTCCAGTCATTACTATTTGTATCTTCATTTTAATTATCCTCTAGCAGAGATACTAGATCCATAATGGCTTGTGTGTCACAATCAGTATCTTCATGTTTGGCAAATATTTTATTTAGTGCCATCTTTCTGGTAAAAAGATGTATATCTTTTATGATTTCAAAATAGTCTATGTTGTTAGTTGGGGAGAAGGAAAGGCCTTTTCTCTTGTTAAGTGTATTCAGTCCACGGATCATCCATTACTTATGGAATATATTCTCTTCCCAACAGGAAATTGCAAGAGGATCACCCAAGCAGAGCTGCTACATAGCTCCTCCCCTCACATGTCATATTCAGTCATTCTCTTGCAACTTAATAGATAGGACGTTGTTTGAGGTCTGTGGTGTTTTTATACTTAGTTTATTTCTTCAATCAAAAGTTTGTTATTTTAAAATGACACCGGAGTGTGTTGTTTATTCTCAGGCAGTATTTGGAAGAAGAATCTGCCTGCGTTTTCTATGATCTTAGCGGCAGTAACTAAGATCCACTGGCTGTTCTCGCATATTCTGAGGAGTGAGGTAACTTTCAGAAAGGGAATAGCATGCGGGGAACCCTGCAAACAAGGTATGTGCAGTAAATTATTTTTCTAAGGAATGGAATTGACTAAGAAAATACTGCTGATACCGATGTAATGTAAGTAAAAGCCTTTAATACAGTGAGAGCGACTGTTAGCAGGCTGGTTTAAATATATACAGTAAAGTAATTTTCTAAGGAATGGAATTTGACTGAGAAAATGCTATTAATACTGAAGTGATGTTATAAGCCTTAAATGCAGTAGGAAGACTGGTATCAGGCTTATCAATAGAGATAAATGCTCCTTAAAAAAGGGATGTTTAAAACGATTTTACTGGCATGTTTAATCGTTTTGTGAGGTACATTGGTGATAAAACTTGTTGGGGCATAAAAATTTTACACATGGCTGACAATATTTCTGCATAGAAACAGTTAACTGAAACTCCCAATATTGTAATATTGAGTAGGAGGGGCCTATTTTAGCGCTCTTTTGACGGAAGGCTCTGTCTTCCTGCTTCCTTCTGCTTGACCCGGGTCGTCTCCAGACAGCTTAAGGGACTTCAAAAGTCATTTTGAGGGAGGTAATCAGTCACAGCAGACCTGTGACAGTGGTTTTTTGACTGTATTAAAAAACGTTTTTTTGCTTATAAAAACCGTTTGGGTTTTAAGGGGTTAATCATCCATTTGCAAGTGGGTGCAATGCTCTGCTAACTTAATACATTTATTGTGAAAATTTGTTTGCTATAACTGATTTGGTTCATTGTTATTTCAACTGCGACAGTTTTCTGTGCTTCTTAAAGGCACAGTAGCGTTTTTCTTTATTACTTGTAAAATTATTTACAGTGTTTTCCAAGTCTGCTAGTTTTATTGCTAGTCTGTTTAAACATGTCTGACACAGATGAATCTGTTTGTTCACTATGTTTAAAGGCCACTGTGGAGCCCCACAGAAACATGTGTACTAAATGTATTGATTTCACTTTAAATAATAAAGGTCAGTCTTTATCTATAAAGGAATTATCACCAGACAACGAGGGGGAAGTTATGCCGACTAACTCTCCTCACGTGTCAGTACCTTCGCCTCCCACTCAGGAGGCGCGTGATATTGTGGCGCCAAGTGCATCAGGGACGGCCATACAAATCACCTTACAAGACATGGCTAATATTATGAATAATACCCTGACAGAAGTATTATCTAAATTGCCAGAATTAAGAGGCAAGCGCGATTGCTCTGGGGTAAGAATAGAGCGCGCTGGTGCTACAAGAGCCATGTCCGATACTGCGTCACAGTTTGCAGAACATGAGGACGGAGAGCTTCATTCTGTAGGTGACGGATCTGATCCAGGGAAACCGGATTCAGAGATCTCTAATTTTAAATTTAAGCTTGAGAACCTCCGTGTATTGCTAGGGGAGGTTTTAGCGGCTCTGAATGACTGTAACACAGTTGCGATTCCAGAGAAATTATGTAGGCTGGATAGATACTATGCAGTACCGGTGTGTACCGACGTTTTTCCTATACCTAAAAGGCTTACAGAAATTATTAGCAAGGAGTGGGATAGACCTGGTGTGCCCTTTTCCCCACCTCCTATATTTAGAAAAATGTTTCCAATAGACGCCACTACACGGGACTTATGGCAGACGGTCCCTAAGGTGGAGGGAGCAGTTTCTACTTTAGCTAAGCGTACCACTATCCCGGTGGAAGATAGTTGTGCTTTTTCGGATCCAATGGATAAAAAATTGGAGGGTTACCTTAAGAAAATGTTTGTTCAACAAGGTTTTATCTTACAGCCCCTTGCATGCATTGCGCTTGTCACTGCTGCTGCGGCATTTTGGTTTGAGTCTCTAGAAGAGGCCATTCACTCAGCTCCATTGGATGAAATTATGGACAAGCTTAAAGCACTTAAGCTAGCTAATGCATTTGTTTCTGATGCCATTGTACATCTAGCTAAACTAACGGCTAAGAATTCCGGTTTTGCCATTCAAGCGCGCAGAGCGTTATGGCTTAAATCCTGGTCAGCTGATGTGACTTCTAAATCTAAATGACTTAATATTCCTTTCAAGGGGCAAACCTTATTCGGGCCCGGCTTGAAAGAAATTATCGCTGACATTACGGGAGGTAAGGGTCATACCCTTCCTCAGGACAAGGCCAAATCAAAGTCCAAACAGTCTAATTTTCGTGCCTTTCGAAACTTCAAGGCAGGAGCAACGTCAACTTCCTCCGCCCCAAAACAGGAAGGAACCGTTGCTCGTTACAGACAGGCCTGGAAAACTAACCAGTCCTGGAACAAGGGCAAGCAGGCCAGAAAACCTGCTACTGCCCCTAAGACAGCATGAAGGGATGGCCCCCTATCCGGAAACGGATCTAGTGGGGGGCAGACTTTCTCTCTTCGCCCAGGCGTGGGCAAGAGATGTCCAGGATCCCTGGGCGTTGGAGATCATATCTCAGGGATATCTTCTGGACTTCAAGGCTTCTCCTCCTCTAGGGAGATTTCATCTTTCAAGGTTATCAGAAAACCAAATAAAGAAAGAGGCATTCCTATGTTGCGTACAAGACCTCCTAGTAATGGGAGTGATCCACCCAGTTCCGCGGACGGAACAAGGACAGGGATTTTATTCAAATCTGTTCGTGGTTCCCAAGAAAGAGGGTACCTTCAGGCCAATTTTGGACCTAAAGATTTTAAACAAATTCCTAAGAGTTCCATCATTCAAAATGGAACTATCCTACCCATGATCCAAGAGGGTCAGTACATGACCACGGTGGATTTAAAGGATGCCTACCTTCACATACCGATTCACAAAGATCATCATCGGTTCCTAAGATTTGCCTTCCTAGACAGGCATTACCAGTTTGTAGCTCTTCCCTTCGGATTGGCTACGGCCCCGAGAATCTTTTCAAAGGTGCTGGGCTCTCTTCTGGCGGTTCTAAGACCGCGAGGCATAGCGGTGGCTCCGTATCTAGACGACATCCTGATACAGGCGACAAGCTTGCAAATTGCCAAGTCTCATACAGAGATTGTTCTGGCATTTCTAAGGTCGCATGGGTGGAAGGTGAACGTGGAAAAGAGTTCTCTATCACCACTCACAAGAGTCTCCTTCCTAGGGACTCTGATAGATTCTGTAAAAATGAAAATTTACCTGACGGAGGCCAGGTTATCAAAACTCTTAAATGTTTGCCGGGTCCTTCATTCCATTCCACGCCCGTCAGTGGCTCAGTGCATGGAAGTAATCGGCTTAATGGTAGCGGCAATGGACATAGTGCCATTTGCACGCCTGCATCTCAGACCGCTGCAATTGTGCATGCTAAGTCAGTGGAATGGGGATTACTCAGATTTGTCCCCTCTACTAAATCTGGATCAAGAGACCAGAGATTCTCTTCTCTGGTGGTTATCTCGGGTCCATCTGTCCAGGGGCATGACCTTTCGCAGGCCAGATTGGACGATTGTAACAACAGATGCCAGCCTCCTAGGCTGGGGCGCAGTCTGGAATTCCCTGAAGGCTCAGGGATCCTGGACTCAGGAGGAGAAACTCCTCCCAATAAATATTCTGGAGCTAAGAGCAATATTCAACGCTCTTCTAGCTTGGCCTCAGCTAGCAACACTGAGGTTCATCAGATTTCAGTCGGACAACATCACGACTGTGGCTTATATCAACCATCAAGGGGGAACCAGGAGCTCCCTAGCGATGTTGGAAGTCTCAAAGATAATTCGCTGGGCAGAGTCTCATTCTTGCCACTTGTCAGCGATCCACATCCCAGGAGTGGAGAACTGGGAGGCGGACTTTCTAAGTCGTCAGACTTTTCATCCGGGGGAGTGGGAACTCCATCCGGAGGTATTTGCTCAACTGGTCCATCGTTGGGGCAAACCAGAACTGGATCTCATGGCGTCTCGCCAGAACGCCAAACTTCCTCTTTACGGTTCCAGGTCCAGGGACCCGGGAGCGAAGCTGATAGATGCTCTAGCAGCTCCTTGGTTTTTCAACATGGCTTATGTGTTTCCACCGTTTCCTTTGCTCCCTCGACTGATTGCCAAGATCAAACAGGAGAGAGCATCGGTGATTCTGATAGCGCCTGCGTGGCCACGCAGGACCTGGTATGCAGACCTAGTGGTCATGTCGTCCTGTCCTCCATGGACTCTACCGTTGAGGAAAGACCTTCTAATACAAGGTCCCTTCAATCATCCAAATCTAATTTCTCTGAGGCTGACTGCGTGGAGATTGAATGCTTGATCCTATCAAAGCGTGGCTTCTCCGAGTCAGTTATTGATACTTTGATACAGGCACGAACGCCTGTTACCAGAAAAATCTACCATAAGATATGGCGTAAATACTAGTATTGGTGCGAATCCAAGAGTTACTCGTGGAGTAAGGTTAGGATTCCAAGGATATTGTCTTTTCTCCAAGAGGGCTTGGAAAAAGGCTTATCAGCTAGTTCTTTAAAGGGACAGATTTCTGCTCTGTCTATTCTTTTGCACAAGCGTCTGGCAGAAGTTCCAGACATCCAGGCCTTTTGTCAAGCTTTAGCTAGGATTAAGCCTGTATTTAAAGCTGTTGCTCCTCCGTGGAGCTTAAACTTGGTTCTTAAAGTTCTTCAAGGAGTTCCGTTTGAACCCCTTCATTCCGTTGATATTAAACTTTTATCTTGGAAAGTTCTATTTTTGATGGCTATTTCCTCGGCTCGAAGAGTCTCGGAATTGTCTGCCTTACACTGCGATTCTCCTTATCTGATTTTCCATTCAGACAAGGTAGTTCTGCGTACTAAACCTGGGTTTTTACCTAAGGTAGTCTCTAACAGGAATATCAATCAGGAGATTGTTGTTCCGTCATTATGTCCTAATCCTTCTTCAAGGAAGGAACGACTTTTGCATAATCTGGACGTAGTCCGTGCCCTGAAATTCTATTTACAGGCAACTAAAGATTTTCGTCAAACTTCTTCCCTGTTTGTCGTTTACTCTGGACAGAGGAGAGGTCAAAAAGCTTCGGCAACCTCTCTCTCCTTTTGGCTTCGTAGCATAATACGTTTAGCCTATGAGACTGCTGGACAGCAGCCCCCTGAAAGAATTACAGCTCATTCCACTAGAGCTGTGGCTTCCACCTGGGCCTTTAAGAATGAGGCCTCTGTTGAACAGATTTGCAAGGCTGCGACTTGGTCTTCGCTTCACACTTTTTCAAAATTTTACAAATTTGACACTTTTGCTTCTTCGGAGGCTGTTTTTGGGAGAAAGGTTCTACAGGCAGTGGTTCCTTCCGTTTAAGTGCCTGCCTTGTCCCTCCCATCATCCGTGTACTTGGCTTTGGTATTGGTATCCCATAAGTAATGGATGATCCGTGGACTGAATACACTTAACAAGAGAAAACATAATTTATGCTTACCTGATAAATTTATTTCTCTTGTAGTGTATTCAGTCCACGGCCCGCCCTGTCTTTTTAAGGCAGATCTAAATTTTAATTAATACTTCAGTCACCACTGCACCCTATGGTTCCTCCTTTATCGTCTTGTTTTGGTCGAATGACTGAATATGACATGTGAGGGGAGGAGCTATGTAGCAGCTCTGCTTGGGTGATCCTCTTGCAATTTCCTGTTGGGAAGAGAATATATTCCATAAGTAATGGATGATCCGTGGACTGAATACACTACAAGAGAAATAAATTTATCAGGTAAGCATAAATTATGTTTTTTCAGAACGTTAATGTGATCTTGGGACAGTACTTTGTTAGACAGATTTATGATTTGTAGGTCTGTGGTCTTTACCACCTCGGTCTCTTCGACCAATCCTCCTTGTTGCTGTCGTTCCCGTACCCCCATCTTGATCTGTTCCTGAGATTGCGCTCTGTTTTTCCCTCCCCTCCTATTTCCTTTGTTTTTGGTTTTGTGCTTGTCTCGTTTTTTTACTCGGTCTGTGATAGTATAGCGAGTCTTTCGTTGGCACTGGATACTAATAGCCTTCTGTTGGAAGTGCCTTCCTCCGCATCTTCAGCTGCTGATGATTCATACTCAGATGTAGAGATTTCATCTTTGTCTCCTTTGGGTGGTAGGAAATTTCTCCTCCGTCTTGGGTTCTGTTTGTCCCACGTAAAGACTCTCCCTTTCTCAAAGTCTTTGATGTCCCTGCTTAGTTTATCACATTTTGTTTTAATTATTTCTCTTTCTTTTGAGTCTAATTCATCCCTTAGACTTTTATATGCAGCTTTAAAGTTGTCTAGAGATTCGAATTTGGCTAGTTTCGTTGTTATTTCAGATATTTCTGTGCCTAGTTCTTCAACAATTTCTGTTTCATAATCCGATAGTATGGCGACAAGTACTTCTGAGCAGGAAATTAGGGCTTGTTCCCATCTTCCCCTATAGCTTTCTATATGGAAGCTGAATGATGGAAATAGCCTCACTCTTAAACCTCTAGGGATTATATGCTTGGCTAGGTACTTGTCGTATGCAATTTTATTCCACACAGAACGTGTGTGTTTTCTGAGCAGTTCACCTAATTCTTTCAGACCGGATTCCCAGTTATCAATTTCTGTAGGTTTATAACCTTCAGCTGATAGGTTGGCAAATGTTTTATCTATGTTTGCTTTGCGATCCTTTTCTCTCTTTAGAAAATCTTCCATTAAATTAATGGAAGCCATAATTCCCCCAGGAAATTACTACTGAATAGTCTAGGTTAAACTTGTTTGTGGAGTCCCTATGACCTCTAGGGAAAGAGGGGGGGGTATTTGGGTTTTGTCCCTTGGAACCTATTGAAACAGGACCTGAGTGTTTACAGTAGGTAGTGCCTTATGCCAAATAATCAGTATTATTAACAAAAGAAGGACAGAAAAAGTGAAGCATATTGGGCACACTTATAAGGGTCAAAACCAATACTATATTGCAGTGTGGTGTGTCGTGTATTAATTAAAACTTAACTTTTATATCAATTTGAATAAAAAATGTGGAGATTTCCACCATTGGGTGTTTAAAAATATGTTAAAATTGTGTCCGAGTGATACTCGGTACGCAAAGGCTCCTCTCAGGTGTGATACAGTGATCAGTCTGTATCACACTGTCCTGTTAGGGTAATTCAACAAAATCAATACAAATAACCTTAACTAAATTTTATTCACATAAGATGTTAGTACCATAACCATTGGTTATATTAGTAAATGATAACAAGTGATAATTGTACATTCAAATCCTACTCCATTTCCATAGGTTAAGAGTGTAATGAGGATGTAACTCTATTTAAACCACTACTTTGATTTATGTAGGAGTATGTTGTTATCACAACATGATTATTTACAGTTTTTATTGGAAAAAGTGTTATTGTGTCCAGTACAATATTATTGGTAGGTGTCTGTGACCTTGAAGTTGTAGCACAGATCATTAAATTCTATTTGTATAGAGAATGACTTATAAAGGATACGTATATATCTGATTAGCTTTTCAATAAAAATCATTCAGAGAAAAAAAAAAAAAAATTTTTGCTACTGGAAGTGTGATTATTTTTATTCCTCGTGTTTTTGATAACACTGTTTGCACTTTTGTTTCTAATTGAATTCAAATAGATGTTTATACAGAAAACGTATGATTCTAAGGTTGTACAGAGTCAAGTAGCACTATACAGGCTTATGGACAGCGATAGCCTGAATTATACACAATTATATTATGAGGCTAAGTAGCCAAAACCATTTAAATTCAAGCTATAAATATCGCTCTAGTGAAAAAGCGCTGTTTGTTATACTTGAATATTACCCAGAATCAATTGCTACTAAGATAATCTGTCCCCTAGCGATAGCCTAAAGTTTGAGCAATGTGCTCCGATACAAGTAAGGCTAACTTGAACCTAATTCAATATTGTTTGCAGGCTAATACTCGCTATGGTGGATTACCAATGATTTAAATGAAAGTTTTTAAGGTTAAAGATAAAGTGCCTAAAAGAGGCCAACAATTAATATTAAACCCAACGGACTAAGTGAGAGGAGCAGTGCGAACGCCTGACGCGCGTTTCGCAACTGCTTTTTCAGAGGCGTCCGGCCCGACCGCCACACGCTACTTTTAAAGGATCATCAACCAATCACATGGCCGATTATATTCTTGCCAGTAGATATCAACCTATCAGCTGCTCTCTTGCATCTTACATTGTTACGATGACATGGTAGCGTCATCGTCAGCTGTGGCCTATAAGATGCGGGGGGCTGTCTGTTATCGTGGTCCAATAGATTTCTTGTGTGGTGTTTATGTTTTCATGTCAGCTTGTCATGACGTGCATTTAAGCGATCAACAGGAGTTACAAATACCCCATATGTTTGTTATTAAGTACCGGGCAAGTATCAGAACATCTGTCCGTAAAGGTTGACAATATATATTGCTTGATGGCCAAAGTAGAGATCATAATACTTTAACACTCCCATTTTTATCGCGGCTATTACCTTGCCCTTTCTACTGGATCTTATGATGGGATGATTTGTGTACTCCTATCAATTCTTTATTCATATACATTTGACGATCAGCATTAATAACGGTTTACTTATACATATGTGCAATTCTGATACATGGCAGAGGGACAATTCATCGCTATTGTGGCATCACTATTATTTCCACAATAGTTGTTATGTAGTTATGTTACATTTCATTCTACATTAATTTTTTACAATATGTTTCTACTGCAAGGTTTGTGTTCATATCTTTAATGTTAGAAGGACATGAAATTACAATTTAATTCAATGTTTGTGTCTTTGTGTGGTCAGAGACATAATACTCATATAACATAATTTCTATGCTGGTGGGATATGTTATATCGTTATACATGAAATTCTCAAATTGTTGGAATATTCAATGTCTTATATGATTCTTACTTATAGTTGACTGATTACACTTTTAGAATTATATGGTTACGCATGATATCCTAAATTTTAGGGTTAAAAATTAGGCCAACCCCATTTTGATATTGCATTAGATAATGTATATCAATCCATATCAAGCTGGTTCTATATTTATATTTATATAGTATTGGTTTTGACCCTTATAAGTGTGCCCAATATGCTTCACTTTTTCTGTCCTTCTTTTGTTAATAATACTGATTATTTGGCATAAGGCACTACCTACTGTAAACACTCAGGTCCTGTTTCAATAGGTTCCAAGGGACAAAACCCAAATACCCCCCCCCCCCTCTTTCCCTAGAGGTCATAGGGACTCCACAAACAAGTTTAACCTAGACTATTCAGTAGTCATTTCCTGGGGGAATTATGGCTTCCATTAATTTAATGGAAGATTTTCTAAAGAGAGAAAAGGATCGCAAAGCAAACATAGATAAAACATTTGCCAACCTATCAGCTGAAGGTTATAAACCTACAGAAATTGATAACTGGGAATCCGGTCTGAAAGAATTAGGTGAACTGCTCAGAAAACACACACGTTCTGTGTGGAATAAAATTGCATACGACAAGTACCTAGCCAAGCATATAATCCCTAGAGGTTTAAGAGTGAGGCTATTTCCATCATTCAGCTTCCATATAGAAAGCTATAGGGGAAGATGGGAACAAGCCCTAATTTCCTGCTCAGAAGTACTTGTCGCCATACTATCGGATTATGAAACAGAAATTGTTGAAGAACTAGGCACAGAAATATCTGAAATAACAACGAAACTAGCCAAATTCGAATCTCTAGACAACTTTAAAGCTGCATATAAAAGTCTAAGGGATGAATTAGACTCAAAAGAAAGAGAAATAATTAAAACAAAATGTGATAAACTAAGCAGGGACATCAAAGACTTTGAGAAAGGGAGAGTCTTTACGTGGGACAAACAGAACCCAAGACGGAGGAGAAATTTCCTACCACCCAAAGGAGACAAAGATGAAATCTCTACATCTGAGTATGAATCATCAGCAGCTGAAGATGCGGAGGAAGGCACTTCCAACAGAAGACTATTAGTATCCAGTGCCAACGAAAGACTCGCTATACTATCACAGACCGAGTAAAAAAACGAGACAAGCACAAAACCAAAAACAAAGGAAAAAGGAGGGGAGGGAAAAACAGAGCGCAACCTCAGGAACAGATCAAGATGGGGGTACGGGAACGACCGCAACAAGGAGGATTGGTTGAAGAGACCGAGGTGGTAAAGACCACAGACCTACAAATCATAAATCTGTCTAACAAAGTACTGTCCCAAGATCACATTAACGTTCTGAAAAAAGGCATTTCCTTCTCCCCAACTAACAACATAGACTATTTTGAAATCATAAAAGATATACATCTTTTTACCAGAAAGATGGCACTAAATAAAATATTTGCCAAACATGAAGATACTGATTGTGACACACAAGCCATTATGGATCTAGTATCTCTGCTAGAGGATAATGAAAATGAAGATACAAATAGTAATGACTGGAGAAAGGAATTAGTCAAGAAATCCACATATATGCCTCAAATCTGTCACTTTCCAGAAATAGACACCTATCAAAAAGTAGTGATTAGAGACATCCTTAAACTTCGTGATGGAAAATCAAAAAATATCAGTGAAAAGGAATCTAACGCATTGAAAGAAATTCAGAAATGGGAGGATGTGGTGATAAAATCTTCAGATAAGGGAGGAAATGTTGTTATTTGGCCTACTGAACTATATCTGATTGAAGCAAAGAAACAACTAGGGGATAAAAGCTGCTATAAATCTCTTTGGGGAAATCCCACACAGGAATTCCTAGCAAACTATAACATCTTAATTGAAACAGCAAAAAAAGACGAATTGATAGACAAGAGAGAATACAAATTCCTAAGTGTCAGTAACCCTAAAGTAGCGACGCTATACTTGCTACCAAAAGTGCATAAAAATCAGAAAATACCTCCAGGCAGACCAATTGTGTCAGGCATTGGAAGCCTATGTGAACAGGCATCACAATATATTGATCTAAGACTTAGGGACATAGTACTCTCTCTCCCCTCATATACCAGGGACACTATGGACATTCTGAATAAAATTGAAGGCATGACCCTTGACTCTGATACTTTGCTTGCAACATGCGATGTCGAGTCCCTATATACGTCGATAGAGCACAAATGGGGATGTCACGCAGTGGGGTACTTCCTAGAAATGGAACCAAGTGCAAACACACTCAAAAATGAATTTGTATTGAAACTCCTAAAATTTGTCCTGAGTCATAACTACTTCGTCTTCAACGATAAATTCTATCTCCAAATACGTGGCACTGCCATGGGCACTGCATGTGCCCCAACATATGCCAACATATATCTTGGATGGTGGGAGCGAGAACACGTATTTGGAGAAAAGATGGAACAGTATATGGACAACATACTGGTATGGCTCAGGTACATAGATGATGTATTCATTCTATGGAAAGGGGATGAATCAAGGTTTAAACAGTTTATACAAGAGTTAAACTGTAACGATCTTAATCTAAAACTAACCTTCGAAATCAGTAAAACAGCAGTAACATTCCTCGACTTGATTATCTCAAGAGACATGTTTGGACATGTACAATCTGGTATACACAGAAAGGAAACAACTACAAACTCTATATTATCTTTTGATAGTGCACACCACCCTTCTACTAAAAAAGCCATTCCATATGGAGAATTCTTACGAATACGTAGAAATTGCTCAGAAATTGATACCTTCAAAAAAGAATCAAAAGACCTAAAAACAAGATTGAAAAGCAGAGGATACCCAAATAGAATTCTCAAAAGAGCTTATCACAAAGCACTACATATGAATAGAAATGACTTATTTCCAAAACAAAAACAGAATAAAGATACCAGAAACCGTTTTGTAGGCACATACAACGTAGCCCATAAAGAAATAACCACAATTTTGAACAAACATGTTCACATATTACATACTGATGGAGATCTAGCCAAAAATGTGGGAGATAAGGTTGTCATCAGTTGGAAAAAGGCTCCAACAATCAGAGACAAAATAATGAAGAGTCATTTTGCAAGGAGACCTAGCACTAGAAAGGATGGCCTAACGGGCACCTATCCATGTGGTGCATGTAAATTTTGTATCTATATGAAGAACATCAAAGAAATGCCCATCTTCCCAGAAGGTGTGAAAAAAATCAATGGCTTATTCAACTGTAGAACGTACAATGTAATATACTGCTTGGAATGCAGCTGCAACAAAAAATACGTGGGAATGTCCACTAGAGAACTCAGAAGAAGACTAGGTGAACACCTGGGAAATATAAAAAATGCAAAGAAAGATCTTGAGAAAGATAAAAAACTCACATCTGTTGCAAGACACGTTTTAGAATGTCATGACAGTAAACCAGAATTAAAATGTTGGGTCTTACAAAGACTCACTTTGGGTATCAGGGGAGGTGATATGGAAAATACCCTCTTAAGAGCTGAATCCAAGTGGATCTTTTGGTTACAGAGCATGAAACCCAATGGTCTGAATGAAATGATACAATATAGTGCATATCTACATTAATCCTCACAATTACTAATTCTTGTACCAAAAGAGGATTAAGCCAAAACAAGATCATCCTGTACCATATCAAATATATATATGAAAACATAAATAAAGATATAAATGAAAGATTTAATAATCCAACCACACTGATATATCTGTGGGACCCTAGTCCAAGTAATATACATAACATTGATTGGAGTCTAATAATAATATCAAGAAAATATAGAAACAGCTTGATATGGATTGATATACATTATCTAATGGAATATCAAAATGGGGTTGGCCTAATTTTTAACCCTAAAATTCAGGATATCATGCGTAACCATATAATTATAAAAGTGTAATCAGTCAACTATAAGTAAGAATCATATAAGACATTGAATATTCCAACAATTTGAGAATTTCATGTATAACGATATAACATATCCCACCAGCATAGAAATTATGTTATATGAGTATTATGTCTCTGACCACACAAAGACACAAACATTGAATTAAATTGTAATTTCATGTCCTTCTAACATTAAAGATATGAACACAAACCTTGCAGTAGAAACATATTGTAAAAAATTAATGTAGAATGAAATGTAACATAACTACATAACAACTATTGTGGAAATAATAGTGATGCCACAATAGCGATGAATTGCCCCTCTGCCATGTATCAGAATTGCACATATGTATAAGTAAACCGTTATTAATGCTGATCGTCAAATGTATATGAATAAAGAATTGATAGGAGTACACAAATCATCCCATCATAAGATCCAGTAGAAAGGGCAAGGTAATAGCCGCGATAAAAATGGGAGTGTTAAAGTATTATGATCGCTACTTTGGCCATCAAGCAATATATATTGTCAACCTTTACGGACAGATGTTCTGATACTTGCCCGGTACTTAATAACAAACATATGGGGTATTTGTAACTCCTGTTGATCGCTTAAATGCACGTCATGACAGGCTGACATGAAAACATAAACACCACACAAGAAATCTATTGGACCACGATAACAGACACCCCCCCGCATCTTATAGGCCACAGTTGACGATGACGCTACCATGTCATCGTAACAATGTAAGATGCAAGAGAGCAGCTGATAGGTTGATATCTACTGGCAAGAATATAATCAGCCATGTGATTGGCTGATGATCCTTTAAAAGTAGCGTGTGGCGGTCGGGCCGGATGCCTCTGAAAAAGCAGTTGCGAAACGCGCGTCAGGCGTTCGCACTGCTCCTCTCACTTAGTCCGTTGGGTTTAATATTAATTGTTGGCCTCTTTTAGGCACTTTATCTTTAACCTTAAAAACTTTAATTTAAATCATTGGTAATCCACCATAGCGAGTATTAGCCTGCAAACAATATTGAATTAGGTTCAAGTTAGCCTTACTTGTATCGGAGCACATTGCTCAAACTTTAGGCTATCGCTAGGGGACAGATTATCTTAGTACCAATTGATTCTGGGTAATATTCAAGTATAACAAACAGCGCTTTTTCACTAGAGCGATATTTATAGCTTGAATTTAAATGGTTTTGGCTACTTAGCCTCATAATATAATTGTGTATAATTCAGGCTATTGCTGTCCATAAGCCTGTATAGTGCTACTTGACTCTGTACAACCTTAGAATCATACGTTTTCTGTATAAACATCTATTTTAATTCAATTAGAAACAAAAGTGCAAACAGTGTCATCAAAAACACGAGGAATAAAAATAATCACACTTCCAGTAGCAAAAAATTTTTTTTATTTTTTTTTCTCTGAATGATTTTTATTGAAAAGCTAATCTGATATATACGTATCCTTTATAAGTCATTCTCTATACAAATAGAATTTAATGATCTGTGCTACAACTTCAAGGTCACAGACACCTACCAATAATATTGTACTGGACACAATAACACTTTTTCCAATAAAAACTGTAAATAATCATGTTGTGATAACAACATACTCCTACATAAATCAAAGTAGTGGTTTAAATAGAGTTACATCCTCATTACACTCTTAACCTATGGAAATGGAGTAGGATTTGAATGTACAATTATCACTTGTTATCATTTACTAATATAACCAATGGTTATGGTACTAACATCTTATGTGAATAAAATTTAGTTAAGGTTATTTGTATTGATTTTGTTGAATTACCCTAACAGGACAGTGTGATACAGACTGATCACTGTATCACACCTGAGAGGAGCCTTTGCGTACCGAGTATCACTCGGACACAATTTTAACATATTTTTAAACACCCAATGGTGGAAATCTCCACATTTTTTTATTCAAATTGATATAAAAGTTAAGTTTTAATTAATACACGACACACCACACTGCAATATAGTATTGGTTTTGACCCTTATAAGTGTGCCCAATATGCTTCACTTTTTCTGTCCTTCTTTTGTTAATAATACTGATTATTTGGCATAAGGCACTACCTACTGTAAACACTCAGGTCCTGTTTCAATAGGTTCCAAGGGACAAAACCCAAATACCCCCCCTCTTTCCCTAGAGGTCATAGGGACTCCACAAACAGCTATATAATATGTGCCCCCCAGCAGTGATCAGCTATATAACATGTGCCCCCCAGCAGTGAGCAGCTATATAATATGTGCCACCAGCTGTGATCAGCTATATAATATGTGCCACCAGCTGTGATCAGCTATATAATATGTGCCCCCCAGCAGTGATCAGCTATATAATATGTGCCACCCAGCTGTGATCAGCTATATAATATGTGCCCCCAGCAGTGAGCAGCTATATTATATGTGCCCCCCAGCAGTGAGCAGCTATATAATATGTGCCCCCAGCAGTGAGCAGCTATATAATATGTGCCCCCAGCAGTGATCAGCTATATAATATTTGTCCCCCAGCAGTGAGCAGCTATATAATATGTGCCCCCCAGCAGTGAGGAGCTATATAATATGTGCCCCCAGCAGTGAGCAGCTATATAATATGTGCCCCCAGCAGTGAGCAGCTATATAATATGTGCCACCCAGCTGTGATCAGCTATATAATATGTGCCCCCAGCAGTGAGCAGCTATATTATATGTGCCCCCAGCAGTGAGCAGCTATATAATATGTGCCCCCAGCAGTGAGCAGCTATATAATATGTGCCCCCAGCAGTGATCAGCTATATAATATTTGTCCCCCAGCAGTGAGCAGCTATATAATATGTGCCCCCCAGCAGTGAGGAGCTATATAATATGTGCCCCCAGCAGTGAGCAGCTATATAATATGTGCCCCCAGCAGTGAGCAGCTATATAATATGTGCCCCCAGCAGTGAGCAGTTATATAATATGTGCCCCCAGCAGTGAGCAGCTATATAATATGTGCCCCCAGCAGTGAGCAGCTATATAATATGTGCCCCCCAGAAGTGATCAGCTATATAATATGTGCCCCCCAGCTGTGATCAGCTATATAATATGTGCCCCCCAGCAATGATCAGCTATATAATATGGGCCCCCCAGCTGTGATCAGCTATATAATATGTGCCCCCCCAGCTGTGATCAGCTATATAATATGTGCCCCCCCAGCTGTGATCAGCTATATAATATGTGCCCCCCAGCAGTGAACAGCTATATAATATGTGTCCCCCAGCAGTGAGCAGCTATATAGTATGTGCCCCCAGCAGTGATCAGCTATATAATATGTGCCCCCAGCAGTGATCAGCTATATAATATGTGCCCCCAGCAGTGAGCAGCTATATAATATGTGCCCTCCAGCAGTGAGCAGCTATATAATATGTGCCCTCCAGCAGTGAGTAGCTATATAATATGTGCCCCCCAGCTGTGATCAGCTATATAATATGTGCCCTCCAGCAGTGAGCAGCTATATAATATGTGCCCCCAGCTATAATCTGCTATATAATATGTGCCCCCCGCAGTGATCAGCTATATAATATGTGCCCCCATCAGTGATCAGCTATATAATATGTGCCCCCCAGCAGGAAACAGCTATATAATATGTGCCCCCCAGCAGTGAGCAGCTATATAATATGTGCCCCCAGCAGTGAGCAGCTATATAAAATGTGCCCCCAGCTGTGAACAGCTATATAATATGTGCCCCCAGCTGTGAACAGCTATATAATATGTGCCCCCAGCAGTGAGCAGCCATATAATATGTGTCCCCCAGCAGTGATCAGCTATATAATATGTGTCCCCAGCAGTGATCAGCTATATAATATGTGCCCCCCAGCAGTGAGCCGCTATATAATATGTGCCCCCAGCAGTGAGCAGCTATATAATATGTGCCCCCAGCTGTGAACAGCTATATAATATGTGCCCCCAGCAGTGAGCAGCTATATAATATGTGCCCCCAGCTGTGAACAGCTATATAATATGTGCCCCCAGCAGTGAGCAGCTATATAATATGTGCCCCCAGCAGTGAGCAGCTATATAATATGTGTCCCCCAGCAGTGATCAGCTATATAATATGTGTCCCCAGCAGTGAGCAGCTATATAATATGTGCCCCCAGCAGTGAGCAGCTATATAATATGTGCCCCCAGCTGTGAACAGCTATATAATATGTGCCCCCAGCTGTGAACAGCTATATAATATGTGCCCCCAGCTGTGAACAGCTATATAATATGTGCCCCCAGCTGTGAACAGCTATATAATATGTGTCCCCAGTTGTGATCAGCTATATGATATGTGCCCCCCAGCTGTAATCAGCTATATAATATGTGCCCCCAGCTGTGAACAGCTATATAATATGTGCCCCTACTGTGAACAGCTATATAATATGTGCCCCCAGCTGTGATCAGCTATATAATATGTGCCCCCAGCTGTGAACAGCTATATAATATGTGCCCCCAGCTGTGAACAGCTATATAATATGTGCCCCCAGCTGTGATCAGCTATATAATATGTGCCCCCCAACTGTAATCAGCTATATAATATGTGCCCCCAGCTGTGAACAGCTATATAAGCTGTAGATAATATAATGTGAAAATCATTTATATAATTTGTTCTACAAAAAATAATCAATACAGAGCAGAGAAAAGACCCTTCCAGGCTATCAAATTACTTTCTTGCATGACTGGAAATTGATGGGATCAGATTATTTTTTTGTATATTAATTTACATTCAGCACTTTGAATATGGGGTTAGATTACAAGTGGAGCAGAAAAATATTAGCTCTATTGAGCACCAACTCTCCTTAAAGGGACACTGAACACAATTTTTTTCTATTGTGATTCAGATAGAGCATGACATTTTAGCCAACTTTATAATTTACTCCTATTATCATTTTTTCTTCATTCTCTTGGTATCTTTATTTGAAAAACAAGAATGTAAGTTTAGATGCCGGCCCATTTTTGGTGAACAATCTGGGTTCTTGCTGATTGGTGGATAAATTCATCCGCCAATAAAAAAGTGCTGTCCAGAGTTCTAAACCAAAAGAAAAAGCCTAGAAAAATTGTTAATAGGAGTAAATTAGAAAGTTGCATAAAATTGCTGCTGTATCTGAATCACGAAAAAAAAAAATTGGGTTCAGTGTCCCTTTAAGATAAATATTATAAATTGAAAGTAATATTTATTTTCTTCTAAATACAGGGAGAGTCCACAGCTTTATTCATTACTTTTGGGAATTCAGAACCTGGCCACCAGGAGGAGGCAAAGACACCCCAGCCAAATGCTTAAATAGCTCCCCCACTTCCCTCATCTTCCTGTCATTCTTTGCCTTTCGTCATAGGAGGTTGGCAGAGAAGTGTACAGAAAATACAAAGTAGTTCCTTATGGAGGGTAGTACTCTTTGAGATGGGACTGAAGTTTTAAGTAGTCATGTCGGCCTCTCAGTGAGAGCATTGATGAAATTTAGTCTGGAGATGCAGGAAGAGTCTTTCTGCAAAACCATCCAGACTCATATTAACAGCTCCTTAAACAATCAGCGTTGATGAGTTTCACTGCCTGCTTTCTTCACTCAAGTCCATGTCAGAAGCGCTGCTACAATCTGTTAAACTTGAAGGACAGTGTCGATGTTCCACAGCATAGATTCCGGTAAGATCGTTTCATTTTTTATACACATGTTAACGATAGAAGACAGGGTGTCAGTGGGACTCCTTTATCTTTATGGAATCAAGGGTTAATATCTCCTGAGGGGGATTATTAAACAGTGGGTCTTGTTAATCGTGTTTGTTATGTGATTTTGACTGGGTATGTGTAGGTGACATTTTGGGCTCATAGGCTGATACGGAACATACAGGTTACAGAGCTGCACAGTTTTACTAAGCTGGCGCTCTTTTCCATAGCAGGGGTGGTCCTGCATGAGGCACTATGTGACTGAGAGTAGTCACATCTTGTTTTCCATTTCTGATTCGTGACCGAGTGGCTGCGGAGAAGATTTAATTTCTCTACCTGTCTGAGTCATAGGAGGTGGTGAGTGCCCCAGCCATTGGGGGTTTAAGGTGCCAGTTGCTTTTTTTGCTAAGAATTTTATTTAGAATTATGGAGAATTCTGATATTATAGAGGATTCCTCTGATACAGATTTTAATACCTGCGTATGTTGTGAGGAGGCCTGGGTAGACCAGCCCGCTCAATTATTTTATGCATTATAATAATACCTGTTATCAGTGCCGCGAGTCGATTAAGTTCGAGGTTGTGCGCTATACAAGTATCCAAATATTATTATTATTATGCCGCAAAAGGGTGTTCTCTTCAAACAATGTTGAGATGTTAGAGACTACTGAGCCGTCTACCTCTGAGGATTCCTTGTCCCATGAGGTGCGTTCCGTAGAATCTTCTCTTGCACATGCAGTTCCCCTAAGTACCATTACTACTTCGTCTGAGGGAGACTTTTTTTCCACCAGAGGATACTGCACATTTTCGCATGGCTATCTCTAAGGCTTTAGTGAGTTTGCCTCTTCCTGCTACGTGCAAGTGAAGGGTTTATCCGTGCTCTCCTACCCATGGGCCATCATGTAAAAGGACGATTGTGCCCGATCAGTCATCTGGGGATGCGGTTCCCTCTGAGGCTTCAGAGATAGAACCTCCGGGGTCGGAGTTGCCTGATTTGACTCATCCGACTGAGGAGGATTTGGCATTTAGACTTAGAGTGGCATGCCTGCGTTTACTTCTGAGAGAGGTTTTGGCGATGTTAGAGGTTCCCAGTCTTGATCCGTCAGGTGGATCTTAGTCCTCTAAATCAGATAACGAACTTGATTAGACGAGTGGAGAGGGGATCCTCTTCATTATTGTCTATATGTATATAGTTATAGAATCCCAGTCCCGAGCTCTATGGGGGGTTGTGTTGTATAGCAGGCAGGACCTGTTTGTTTTCGTTGCACACCCTTTGGACGTTCCCTTTTGTCCGTTTAAATATTTCATTTCTAATCTGTTTTGGATCATTTTTGTTTTAGAGCTCGGGGTTCTTGTGGAAACTCTTTTTAGGAAGAAGTTTTGTCACTTGGGTTGTTTTTGGTTATATCGACTTTGATGGTCGTGATGGTTGGAGTCTTCCGATGGAAGCCTCTAGATCTCTGTTCGGGGTGATGATTCCCTCGATTATCTAGAGATAAGAATTAAGCCTTGGAGCTTATTTTCCTTATTTTGCTAATTCTCAGTTTTCCTAGCACTGCTGGAACTTAAGAATTTGCCATTTGTTTATGTTTTTTATTACAAGACGTTTCGTATCCTTGATAATAGACAGGACCTGTTTTGGGTAACAGTTAAGTTTGTTCTTCCCTTCTACTCTAGAGAATGAGCTCTTTCTAGTTATTCTAGTCCAGACAGAGCAGGTCCATCTATACCGAAGGACAGGCAGGACCTCTCTTAGGTTCTTCTGGATGGGTACTTGATGCTGGATCATATGGGCCCGGGGGTCCTAGAGGCCGGAGTTGAGTTTTGAGTTTTTCTTTCCGTCTTTCTGGACTAGGTGACTTTTGGAGTCTTTTCCCGGTACTCTTTGCAGTGTCAGTACACTGTTGGTGACTGGTCCAATAAGGGGAGGAGTTTCCCTTCCTTTTTGATCCAATGTTGTTTAAGCATAGCTTATTAGATCTCTTTGTTCAGGGAAAATACACAGTTCTCTCTACCTGGATTTAGGAAGGATATCTTTCTAGAGCAGTCCGGGATAGCCTGGTGGTTATCTAGGAGGTCTATTTAGAGCTGGCTATTGCTCAACATACAAGCAAGCAGAGCCACAGCTTCTAATCCCCACACAGCCTTTTAGGGCTTTGCAACTCGAGGGTGGATGGTTCAGATCCAGCTGCTGACGCTGGATGTTCATTTCAGACATCCTTGGATCCTAAGTGTTTTTTTGGGATCTGGGGTTTAATGTGCCGTAGCCTGTTTATAGGTGTTGGGGTGGCTCCCGAGTCTTGGCGGTCCTGGTTTTTCCCGCGTCTGCTAGTAGACCTTTTGGGATTTGCTTCCTGCCGTTTCCATCCTCAGAGGTGGACCTAGACCTGAGTCCTGGTGTTGGCACCTGGTTGGATCCTTTGGATGCGGCTTGGTCTTTCAGACAAGAAGGCTTGTTGCCTAATAGCTTGTGAAATTAGAATTACTTCATCGGGTTGTGTTCTCCAATTCTCCTTCAGGCCTTCTTTGGCGCAGTGGTGGTGGGTGATGGATTCAGTTGAGGCAGAGTCTTCGACGTAGCATTGGGTTTTTTGTCTCTGTCTTTGCAGTATTTTTGGATTACCGGTTGGGGAATCTTTCTCCAGTGTTCGGTCCAGATCTCCCGGTGTTGGGGATTTTTATCCTAGTTCCCCCGGGGCAGTTTTGTCTTGGTCTCTTTCCCGAAGGGAGTTGTGGCGTAGTGGTTAGCTCCGCCGCTTCTCAAGCAGAAGGTTGTGGGTTTGAACCCAGGTAAAGTTCCAGCTTTCTCATCCGGAATGTGCTTCTGGTGACAGCTTGCATTCCTAAGCAAGAATTAAAAGTTAGTGAGTTCCTCCTGCGTATACGGGAGGGTGTCAAATTTGGTGGTGGGCGAAGGCCCACTACGGCTCTTGGCAGCAATCCCTTCTCTGAGCATGCTCTTCCGGAGCAGATGTGCCTTACGATCATCCGTTTGATCTGACTATCCAGAATTTTTCTAATGTGTAACTGAGGAAAGCAGATCGAGTTTCTCAGCTGAGGTCCATTGGACTAAGTGGCCTAGGGGATTAGTTCCCGGCCTAGCAAGCTGTAGACTTGGAGTTTGAATCCTGCTATGGCAGTTTTCTTAATTCTGAGGAGGTCTAATTTTAACCACCTTCTTTTAGGCCATGTCACTCTTTTTCGAGGATGGCTCAATCCTATCTGGAGTGGGCATCAGTGAGACTGTTGCTCCTTTTTTGCCCCCAAGTTCTTAATCACGGTTAGAGGCTTTGCTGCCATAAGAGTTCCCTTCTCGCAGGGATCTACCAGGTCAGGGTCTCTTTGCGTCTTGGGATCCTTTCTTCCGGGGCAATTGGAGAGGGGTCGCTTGGAGCTAGCCGAGAGGAGGGTTTTTATGAAAGGTTTTCAGTCCTTTCCTTCAAAGAGTTAGCTTGTTCTGACTTTCTTCTGGATTCTGGAGTATTCTTCTCCTCTAGAATGCGCTGGTGAAGGGCTTGTCTAACTAGTTCTTGTTTGAAGTGGCAGCCTGCAAGATATCCTGGTGGTTAACTTAGCTGCCTGGCAAGCGGAAGGGTATGGTATGTATTTTCGCAAGCAGTTTTTGCTCTGTTTTGCTCCAGTTCCAGAGGTTCATTGTTCTTCCTGGTGTTCAGTTGGTTTTGCTAGGGCTTTGCCTGCGGCTGGGCTGGCAAGTCAATTCCTTGCCCTTTTTTTGGGGTTGGATTTCCTCTTCAGGAGTTACATCGGGTTACCTTTGTACCTGTACAGGAGGTGGTCTTTGAATTCTTATTCAAGGACCTGTTTTTGTCTGTATATTGTTTTTCTACGTGTCATAGTTCCGTGTTGCACTTTGCAATACGTTCTTCCTTATTGTGGTCTCCCTTCTAATAAGGCTATCTGAGTTTTTTCTCCCTAAGATGGTTGTATCCTTGTCCAAATGAGAAAAGACCATTTTTTTTCATTCATGTTATTCATATCTGGGGAGTGTAAGGTTTTGGAAGCTGATAATTTCCAACTTGCTGGGGGAGAAATGTTTTTGCTGGTTCTAAGAGTCAGCGGAACACGTGCCTCCTCAGAGGTTTATGGCTCAGTTCGAGAACAGTGACATCTTTTGGGTCTCTGGCATGAGATCCTATGGTTCTGATTGTTCGGCGGCTGCTTGGTCCTCCTAACATTCTTATTCTTGTTATTTTTTGCTTCTGTTAAGGAAACCTTTTGGAGTTTGGTTTTCTGGCAGGCTGTGGTGCCCTCAGGTTGGGCCACCTCTTATTTGTACCCTCCCGTTAGCATTCAGTGTCCCATGTAGCTTGGGTATAATTTCCCCACAAGTAATGAATGCAGCTGTGGACTCTCCCTGTACTTAGAAGGAAAACATAAATTATGACTTACCAGATAATTTCATTTCCTTCAATACAGGGAGAGTCCACAGCTCCCGCCCGTGCTCTCCGACGGGCGGCCCTAAATTTAGGTTGTTTTCTTTTGGCACCTTTTTCACCCTGATATTTCTCCTACTGTTCCTTGTTCCCTCAGCAGAATGACTGGGGGATGAGGGAAGTGGGGGAGGTATTTAAGCCTTTGGCTGGGGTGTCTTTGCCTCCTGCTGGTGGCCAGGTTCTGTATTCCCACAGGTAATGAATGCAGCTGCGGACTGTCCCTGTATCGAAGGAAAGGAAATTATATTGTAAGTCATAATTTATGTTTTTTAACCCTCCCCTTCTCCTTACCTTATATTAATATTTTACAAACTATATGGCAAGATAAATTCACTCGCATAGCACTGCATTTATTATACATTATCAATAAACTGGTTTCTAGTTACAAAGTCCCTGCACAACATGTATTTATTATATTAATATTATACAAGGCTGAACCAGCTGTTTGTAATTAATTCTCTATTTTTTTGTAATCAGGTTCTAAAGGGCTTTTTCCTGAAAGTTTAGTGGTGAAGTCGGAGAAAGAGAATGAAGACACTGAGGGTCATGTGACCACCAAAAAGACTGAAATACATTTAGTTCCTGCTGACGGTGAGTGTTATTTTTATCTTGTTTTAGAGCTTTAATGTTGCCTTGTAGTCGGGGCTTTTTTGGCTAAAAAAATTTTTGCCTATGGGCTCATTGAAAATTTAAAAAAAGTTTATATATTATATAATCAGTGGTAAGCTCTTGATTTTTTTTTAAGTTCTTGTCAAGGTTTTTTCCCTGTTTTGTTTGCCATGTGCTGCTGGCAGAGATTTTACTCACCTCTCTTCCTGACTATGGTGCATTGTGGGGGATGCTGCTCATTTCCTGCACTTCCTTTTATGGCCAGACTGGTGTGCATCATCCGTGTGAGACAGGATGCAGTCTCAGATTTGTGATGTTATCACCTATTATTTAAAGGGCCTCTGTTCAGTATGCTTTGCCTTTGCGTTGTCTCAGACCTGTTTGTGAGAGTTCCTGTGTATTACCTGGCTGCCTGACGTCCTTCCTGGTTCCTGATCCTTGGTTTGTTCCTGACTCTGCTGTTTTCCTTGTTCCTGATTTCGGCTCGTCTGACTTCGCTTTGGCTCCTGACTCGGCTCGTCTGACTACCAGCTCTGGTTTTGACTCCTGGCTTATTATTTGACTTGTGGACTTTTTATTAGTTTTTGCTATTAATAAAGGTGTGATTATTTTTGCACTTCTCATCTCAGTCTGATTCCTGGCACCCTGACATTACGCAAAGGCCATGAATCCTGATGGTGCTAATAATCCACCTTTACCTGCCATAATTTCCAGGATGGATGTACAGGATCACCGCTTGAATCAATTTGCACTAGCCCTGCAAACCCTGCTGACTCGCACTGCACATTTGGACCAAAGTGTCCCGCAAGTTATGGCTGCTCCTGTTTCCGCTGCTGCACCTATGCCTTCCAGGAGCATGTCCGGCTCTGCACCTCTACCTCAGCGATATGGAGGCGATCCTATTCAGTGCAGAGGGTTTTTGAACCAGGTGGGTATTTACTTTGAGATGTTACCTCAGGTGTTTCCCTCTGACAGAGCTAAGGTGGGATTTCTCATCTTGTTACTCTCTGTCACAGCTCTTGCCTGGGCTAATACCCTGTGGGAGACTAATAAACCTGTGATTTCAAATTACCCTGAATTTGTGGCCTCCTTTCGAAGGGTATTTGATGTTCCGGCTCGCTCCTCCTCTGCTGCTTAACGACTCATGTCCATTCAGCAAGGTACAAGATCTGTTGCTCAGTATGCTATTGAGTTCTGTACGCTTGCCGCAGAGGTAGGTTGGAATAATGAAGCCCTTGTTGGCGCCTTCTGTCATGGGCTCTCTGATGAGATTAAAGACAAAGTTGCTGCCAGAGATTTACCAGAGGATCTCGAGGCATTGGTGTCTTTTTTTATCCTAATTGACATTAGACTCAGGGAGAGGCCCTCTTTCAAGGAGCGCTTGCGGAAGCCTCCTGTTCCATTGTCTCCTACGTGTTCGTTCCTACCCATGCCTCCGTCTCCTCCCATGCCTCCTGGTCCTGAGTCACCAGGTACTGCTGAGCCGATGCAGTTGGGATTCACGCATCTCTCCGCGGCGGAGAGGGCCTTTAGGAGGAGAGAGGGGCTCTGCCTCTATTGTGGGTTACAGGGCCACCTTTTGAAGTTTTGTCCTACACGGCCGGGAAACGCTCACACCTAAGGTCCTGTCGGGGGCAGACCTTGGGTGGTTTATCCTCATCCCCGGAACCGCTTAAGGAGAAACCTTTGGTCACGGTTGTCCTTTCCTGGGTGGACTCCTCCATAGTCACTCAGGCTCTTGTTGACTCCAGTGCTGCGGACTACTTCATTGACAGTGTTTTTGTATCAAAGCACTCCATTCCTGTTTTGCCTCGGTCCGTTCTGCTTGCTATTGAGGCCATTGATGGCAGGCCCCTTCAGCCTGCACTCGTTACTCACAAAACTGCTCCGTTGTGCATGGCTGTTAGGGCTCTCCATTTTGAAACCCTCCAGTTCCAGGTGATAAACTCTCACATTTTCCGGTTGTTCTGGGTTATCCCTGGCTCCAAAAGCACAATCCCAGTCTCGACTGGCGCAGGTCTGAAATTTTGTCATGGTCCCCGCAATGTATTTCCACGTTACTTCGGAAACCAGTTAAAGTCTTGTGCACTTCTTCGGTATCTCAATTGCCAGAGGAGTACCGAGAGTTCCTAGACGTTTTTGACAAGGTGCGTGCTGGTACGTTGCCTCCTCACCGGTCTTATGATTCTGCCATAGACCTGCAACCTGGAGCCATTCCTCCTCGGGGCCGAGTGTACCCTCTGTCTGTTGCAGAGAATTGTGCTATGGAGGAGTATGTTGCCGATGCTCTGTCGCGGGGGATCATCCGCAAATCCTGCTCTCCTGCAGGGGCTGGCTTCTTCTTTGTGAAGAAAAAGGGTGGCGAGTTAAGACCATGCATCGATTATAGGGGTCTTAATCGTCTCACCATTAAGAATGCTTACCCTATTCCACTCATTGCGGAACCTCAAGGGAGCTACGGTCTTTACTAAACTTGATTTGAGAGGAGCGTACAATCTCATTAGGATTAAGGAGGGCCACGAATGGAAAACAGCATTTAACACCAAAGAGCGGGCATTATGAGTATCTTGTAATGCCCTTTTGTCTATATAATGCTCCTGCTGTTTTTCAGGAATTTATTAATGATGTCCTACGAGATATGTTGCAACAGTGTGTTGTGGTGTACTTAGACGACATCCTCATACACTCACCCACACTTGAGGCTCATCGTTCTGATGTTACATGGGTTCTTCAGAGACTACGTGAGAACGGCCTGTTTTGTAAACTCTAGAAATGTGAGTTCCATCAGACTCAAGTAACCTTCCTAGATTATGTTATCTCCGTTGCAGGGTTCTCCATGGATCCTGACAAGTTATCTGCAGTTCTGCAGTGGCCTCGCCCAGTTGGTCACTCGACAATTCTGGTGGCCAGGTCTTCGTTCTGATGTTGCTGCGTATGTTGCCTCCTGCTCAGTTTGTGCACAGAATAAGACTCCTCAACATCTTCCTGTGGGTCTTCTTCAACCTATTGCTAATGGTGAGCGTCCTTGGACACATCTTTCCATGGACTTCATTCTCGAGCTCCCTGTTTCCAATGGCAATACTGTTATTCTTATGGTGGTTGACCGTTTTTCTAAAATGTCACATTGCATTCCTTTGATGAAGCTGCCTACCGCTCAGGAGCTTGCTTCAATTTTTGCCCGGGAGGTCTTCCGTTTACATGGGTTACCCAAGGAGATAGTGTTGGACCGGGGTAGCCAGTTTGTCTCCAGATTTTGGCGTTCCTTTTGTGCTCAAATGGGGATCCAGCTTTCCTTCTCCCCGGCATATCACCCTCAATCCAATAGGGCTGCGGAACGGTCTAATCAAGCTCTGGAACAGTTCCTCCGTTGCTATGTCTCAGATCACCACAATAATTGGTCTGAACTGTTACCTTGGGCAGAGTTTGCTCGTAATAATGCTATTAATGCTTCCTCCAAGTTATCCCCGTTCATGGCGAATTATGGGTTTCAACCATCTTTGTTGCCCGATTCATTTATGTCTCAGGGTATTCCGGCTTTGGAGGAGCATCTCCGGCAACTCCGTTCTACGCGGGTGCAGATTCAGGATTGCCTTCATCGTTCTATGCAGCGCCAAAAGTTCCAGGCTGATCGTAGGCGTCTGCCCGCACCTTCCTACCAGGTTGGTGAGAGAGTTTGGCTGTCCTCCCGCAACTTGAACCTTCATGTGCCTTCCAATAAATTGTCTCCCCGTTATGTTGTTTTTTTTCGAATACTCCGACGGGTTAATCCTGTGGCCTACGCTCTTGACCTTCCTCCTGCTATGCGCATCTCCAATGTTTTTCATGTCTCCCTCTTGAAACCATTGGTTTGTAATCGGTTTACCACTGTGTTGCCTCGTCCCCGTCCTATCTTTGTTGACAACCATGAGGAGTATGAGGTCAGCAGCATTATTGACTCTCGTATGTCCAGGGGCCGTGTACAGTATTTGGTTCACTGGAGGGGCTACGGTCCGGAGGAGCGTTCTTGGGTTCCCTCCTCTGATGTTCATGCTCCCACCCTCCTCCGTGCCTTCAATGCCCGTTTCCCCAATAAGCCTTTTGTCCTCCCCGGGGGAGGGGTCGTTGAGGGAAGCGTACTGTCAGGGTTTTTTCCCTATTTTGTTTGCCATGTGCTGCTGGCAGCCATTTTACTCACCTCTCTTCCTGACTATGGTGCATAGTGGGGGATGCTGCTCATTTCCTGCACTTCCTTTTATGGCCAGACTGCTGTGCCTCATCCGTGTGAGACAGGATGCAGTCTCAGAATTGTGATGTCATCACTTATTATTATTATTATTATTAAGGGCCTCTGTTCAGTATGCTTTGCATTTCCTGTGTATTACCTGGCTGCCTGACGTCCTTCCTGGTTCCTGATCCCTGGCTTGTTCCTGACTCTGCTGTTTTCCTTGTTCCTGATTCCGGCTCGTCTGACTATTCTCTTTGGCTCCTGACTCGGCTCGTCTGACTACTAGCTCTGGTTTTGACTCCTGGCTTATTATTTGACTTGTGGACTTTTTATTAGTTTTTGCTATTAATAAAGGTGTGATTATTTTTGCACTTCTCGTCTCAGTCTGATTCCTGGCACCCTGACAGTTCTAGATGGTAGTTTACTTTAAACAGAATAATAAAATGTGCTTATATCAGTACATGCTCTGAAACAGATACCCATTGATGCTACTCAACAAATAACTTGTATATGAGCAAGTGGGAGAGGGGAAAGTCCTACTAGGTCTGGTAATCACTGAGTTCATTGTTAGTGTCCACCTCTTCGTCAGCCATGAGATGGTCATAAGGTTCTGCAAACAGATCCTAATAACACGTCATGGAAGAAGTGACAGCAGAACGGCAATAAAAAGGTCATTCTCTAATTATTTGTAGTTCAATTCCAGTCTGGAAGGCAGACATACTATTTTTTTATTATTATTATTTTTTTACAAGAAAATTGTTATTATGCTTTGAGATATTAATCAAAATGTTGTATTTTATGAACACTGTAATACCAATGACTGTTATGTTCATGGACATCATTGGAAAAATAATCCAAATTTATAGACATTTGTCTAAAACATTAAAGAATTTAAATTTTTAATGCAAACCGAGAACAATATTGATGTCCCTGGCCTACAGTCACCAGTTTATTAAATCTCAAGTTAGAAGACAGGGCTTGGTGCAGAACCTTCTTGATGACCCTGGCCTACAGTCACCAGTTTATTCGATCTCAAGTTAGAAGACAGGGCTTGGTGCAGAACCTTATTGATGACCCTGGCCTACAGTCACCAGTTTATTCGATCTCAAGTTAGAAGACAGGGCTTGGTGCAGAACCTTATTGATGACCCTGGCCTACAGTCACCAGTTTATTCAATCTCAAGTTAGAAGACAGGGCTTGGTGCAGAACCTTATTGATGACCCTGGCCTACAGTCACCAATTTATTTCTTCTCAGAATAGAAGACAGGGCTTGATGCAGAACATTATAGATGACTATGGCCTACAGTCACCAGTTTATTCGATCTCAAGTTAGAAGACAGGACTTGGTGCAGAACCTTATTGATGACCCTGGCCTACAGTCACCAGCTTATTCGATCTCAAGTTAGAAGACAGGGCTTGGTGCAGAACCTTATTGATGACGCAGGGCTTGGTACTGAAACTTATGGGCAGCCAAGTAAACACAATCAGTATTATGGTTTCTTCATTCTGCCTGAATCATAGGAACAAGCAAAATGCTCTTCTACATGTTAGTTTGCTCTAATTATTTTAATTAAATGAGGAAATCAGAAACTCTTTTTTTCTTTTTTTATCCTGAAAAAGGATATGTCATTTTGACATGCTCTGTGATACTTAAACACTGGTTCTTTTCACTTGTTGATTGTAGCATCGTGATCTTGTCTATATGGTGGTTCAGCAGTAGATATATTCTATAGGTTTCAGTGTGGTACTTATAATACAAATAGCATTTGCTAGACAAGTCATACTGTTCTACCTCACACACAAGCAACGGTTGTTCTACAAGCGTGGGAGAGAAAACAGATGTATTAATCTTTTTATTTAAAGGGACATAAAGCGCAAAATGTTTCTTTCATTACTCAGATAGCGCATGGACTTTTAAACATCTTTCCAATTTACTTCCATGATCTAAATTGCATTGCTCTCTTGGTAGCATACCTAGATTCAGGAGTGGCAATGCACTACTGGGAAATAGCTGCTGATTGGTGGCTGCACATTTATGCCTCTTGTCATTGACTTGCCTGATGTATTCAGCTAGCTCCCAGTAGTGCATTGCTGCTCCTTCAACAAGAGAATGATGCAAAATTGCTAAAATATTTAGATAGTTGTTTAAAATTTTATGCTCTATTTGAGTCATTAAAAAAAAAGATATGGAATGTATGTCCCTTTAATCTCACAGAGGAACAAGGAGAAGACAATGCTGTAAGCAGTCTAAATTGTCTTTTCTGGGTTAAATCTTTTTCTGAGCTAACTCTCCAAATAGGTTTTCATTGGCTTGAACTGTCTCAGGCCGGAATATGTAGGGTTTATGTAGTGAATATGTAGGGTTTATTTAGTGAATATGTAGGGAATATGTAGGGTTTATGTAGTGAATATAAAGGGAATATGTAGGGTATATGTAGTGAATATAAAGGGAATATGTAAGGTATATGTAGTGAATATGAAGGGAATATGTAGGGTTTGTGTAGTGAATATAAAGGGAATGAGTATGGAATATGTAGGGTTTATGTAGTGAATATTAAGGGAATATGTAGTGAATATGTTGGGAATATGTAGGGTTTATGTAGTGAATATGTTGGGAATATGTAGGGTTTATGTAGGGAATATGAAGTGAATATGTAGGTTTTGTGTAGGGAATATGAAGGGAATATGTAGGGTTTGTGTAGTGAATATAAAGGGAATGAGTATGGAATATGTAGGGTTTATGTAGTGAATATTAAGGGAATATGTAGTGAATATAAAGGGAATATGTAGGGTTTATGTAGTGAATATGTTGGGAATATGAAGGGAATATGTAGGTTTTGTGTAGTGAATATGTAGGGAATATGAAGGGAATATGTAGGGTATATGTAGTGAATATTAAGGGAATATGTAGTGAATATAAAGGGAATATGTAGGGTTTATGTAGTGAATATGTAGGGTTTATGTAGGGAATATGAAGAGAATATGTAGGTTTTGTGTAGTGAATATGAAGGGAATGTGTATGGAATATGTAGGGTTTATGTAGTGAATATGTAGGGTTTATGTAGTGAATATAAAGGGAATATGTAGGGTTTATGTAGGGAATATGAAGGGAATATGTAGGTTTTATGTAGTGAATATGAAGGGAATATGTAGAGTTTATGTAGGGAATATGTAGGTTTTATGTAGAGAATATGAAGGGAATGTGTATGGAATATGTAGGGTTTATGTAGTGAATATGAAGGGAATATGTAGGGTTTATGTAGTGAATATGAAGGGAATATGTAGGGTTTATGAAGGGAATATGTAGGGTTTATATAGTGAATATGTAGGGTTTATGTAGGGAATTAGAAGGGTTTATGTAGGGAATATGTAGGGTTTATGTAGTAAATATGTAGGGTTTATGTAGCGAATATGTAGGGTTTATCTAGTGAATTTGTATGGAATATGAAGGGAATATGTAGGGTTTATGAAGGGAATATGTAGGGTTTATATAGTGAATATGTTGGGAATAAGAAGGGTTTATGTAGGGAATATGTAGTGAATATGAAGGGAATATGTAGGGTTTATGTAGTGAATATGTAGGGAATATGTAGTAAATATGAAGTGAATATGTAGGGTTTGTATAGGGAATATGAAGGGTTTGTGTAGGTAATATGTAGGGTTTATTTAATAAATATGAAGGGAATATGTAAACCTGGAGGTCCCTACAATTACATTTGCAGAAGGTATTTTTACCTACCCATTTGGCCCTCTACCCAACTGTACTGATATGGTTCTACTGTAAAGAAATTACATAATATATAAATCTGGTTTTAAGGCAACTTTGGAATTACAACTACAGATCCCATAAGTCCATACTAATAATGTTATGGTTTTAATTTGCAAATATCTTACATGTATTAAAAACCCAAACATATCTAAAAAGGAAGAAATATATACTGTGCTCACGTACAATGTATTAACCAGCTTTTACTGTAATTTTTGTTTCTTCTTTGTAGACAGCAGCTTGGTGCTTACACATCTACCCCTAAACAAAAGACTGATACCAGACAGCTCAGAAGTACTCAGTGCTAATGGCCAAACAGTTGATATTTACAAAGAGAAATCTGAAGATGGTAGTGAACTAATGCAATGTGCACCACATACAGCAGGCAATAAGAATATAAAAGACGTAAAACAAAACGAACACAATCACCTCTTATCTTACCCAATAATTCCTACAAAGGAAGAACCTGTCATATTTACGGAGTGTACAAAAAATCTTAATCTAAAGGAAAGTCTTCAGTCCCAGCAAATTTCCATAGGGGATAAACCATTCATATGTACGGCATGCGGAAAGACATTTGAATACAAGTCCGGCTTCCTGAAACACCAATTGATTCATACAGGCGAGAAGCCTTACACATGTTCAGAGTGTGGGAAAAGTTTTGCAGATAAGAGTAATCTCACATCTCATGAAAGGATTCACATAGGAAGAGTTCCTTTCACGTGTAAAGAATGTGGAAAAAACTTTGCATCTAAGTCAGGTTTCCTAAAACACCAAAAGATACACAAGGGAGAGAAACCTTTCAGGTGTTCAGAATGTGGAAAAAGCTTTGTGTATAAGTCAGATCTCTTAACTCATCATAAGATACATACAGATGTAAAACCTTTTATATGTACAGAGTGTGGAAAATATTTCACGCAAAAGTGTAATCTCCTATATCATGAAATGATCCACACTGGGGTGAGACCATTTAGTTGTGAAGCGTGTGGAAAAAAGTTTAAACAAAATTCAGACCTTCTAAAACACCAAAAAGTTCACACAGGAGAGAAGCCATTTACATGTGCTGAGTGTGGGAAATGTTTCGCACAAAAGAGTAAACTCACATATCATGAAAGTTTTCATATACAGGAGAGACCTTTTACTTGCACAGAGTGTGGAAAAAAGTTCAGACGAAAGTCATGTCTCCAAACGCACCAGCACCTTCATACAGGTGAGAAGCCATTCGCATGTGCAGAGTGTGGCAAATGTTTTACACAAAAGAGTACTCTTATCGCTCATAAAAGGGTTCATACTGGAGAGAAACCATTCACATGTACAAAGTGTGGAAAAAGTTTTTCGCAAAGGTGTAATCTCATGTCTCATGAAGAAAGGATTCATTGGAGTAATTTATTTCACATATAGAGACATGGAAAATAACTGCATATTCAAGTCACATCTCCAAAGATATTTTATGATTCATATATCTTCGAGGCATTCCCAGGTACAGCATATGAAAAAGGGTTTTAAACAAAATAACCAAATACAAAACCTTTTCTTCTACTGAGCAAAATACTTCCTTACTAAATCCTTCTGATTCTCAGCTGCCCTTTGTTCTTCTGGTTCCTAGCTTCTTTTTGTCCTTCCTGGTTCCTAGCTTCTTTTTGTCCTTCCTGGTTCCTAGCTTCTTTTTGTCCTTCCTGTTTTTCTAGCTGCTCTTTGTCCTTCTGGTTCCTAGCTTCTCTTTGTCCTTCCTGTTTTTCTAGCTGCTCTTTGTCCTTCTGGTTCCTAGCTTCTTTTTGTCCTTCCTGGTTCCTAGCTGCTCTTTGTCCTTCTGGTTCCTAGCTTCTTTTTGTCCTTCTGGTTCCTAGCTTCTTTTTGTCCTTCTGGTTCCTAGCTGCTGTTTGTCCTTCTGGTTCCTAGCTGCTCTTTGTCCTTCCTGTTTTTCTAGCTGCTCTTTGTCCTTCCTGTTTTTCTAGCTGCTCTTTGTCCTTCTGGTTCCTAGCTTCTCTTTGTCCTTCCTGTTTTTCTAGCTGCTCTTTGTCCTTCTGTTTCCTAGCTGCTCTTTGTCCTTCCTGTTTTTCTAGCTGCTCTTTCTCCTTCTGGTTCCTAGCTTCTCTTTGTCCTTCCTGTTTTTCTAGCTGCTCTTTGTCCTTCTGTTTCCTAGCTGCTCTTTGTCCTTCCTGTTTTTCTAGCTGCTCTTTGTCCTTCTGGTTCCTAGCTTCTTTTTGTCCTTCCTGTTTTTCTAGCTGCTCTTTGTCCTTCCTGGTTCCTAGCTGCTCTTTGTCCTTCCTGGTTCCTAGCTGCTCTTTGTCCTTCTGGTTCCTAGCTTCTTTTTGTCCTTCCTGTTTTTCTAGCTGCTCTTTGTCCTTCCTGGTTCCTAGCTGCTCTTTGTTCTTCCTGGTTCCTAGCTACTTTTTGTCCTTCCTGTTTTTCTAGCTGCTCTTTGTCCTTCCTGGTTCCTAGCTGCTGTTTGTCCTTCTGGTTCCTAGCTACTTTTTGTCCTTCCTGTTTTTCTAGCTGCTCTTTGTCCTTCCTGGTTCCTAGCTGCTGTTTGTCCTTCTGGTTCCTAGCTACTTTTTGTCCTTCCTGTTTTTCTAGCTGCTCTTTGTCCTTCCTGGTTCCTAGCTGCTCTTTGTCCTTCTCGTTCCTAGCTGCTCTTTGTCCTTCTGGTTCCTAGCTACTTTTTGTCCTTCCTGTTTTTCTAGCTGCTCTTTGTCCTTCCTGGTTCCTAGCTGCTCTTTGTCCTTCTGGTTCCTAACTTATTTTTGTCATGGAGCATTATAACGAGGAACAATATATTGCTTCATTATTTGTCATTAGCAATGTTTGGTTTACATTACACATAAAGCCCGTAAAGGGTGGGATTCGATATGTGACTCCTTATTTAATAAATGCAAGTCTGTTTTTGTAAGATGAAGATGGTAAATGGAAAAACTGTGATTGTTTGCAAAGCTAGGCACTATATCTTTATGGGGATGGGGGTCTCTTTTTTTCCATTTTTCTAACTGTGGGAGTTCTTATTTTAAAGGAGAATGTGACCCTTTTAAATCACTGTTGGCCAACTTGCAACCCCTGAAAAAAGGCAGAACTAAGAATATGTACCAAAGGTTTTGTGGTCCCGGGAAGATTTGGAACTAAAATGTGTGCTTTGGGGTAGACACAACCCAGTACAGCCCTTTGGAGGGGAGAACAGCAGATAGAGGGTACTATACCACCTTGCCTAAATCTGACACTGTACCACTGGGCATTTTTCAGAAAATATATTATTTTCTCTTGTAAGGTGTATCCAGTCCACGGATTCATCCATTACTTGTGGGATATTCTCCTTCCCAACAGGAAGCTGCAAGAGGATCACCCACAGCAGAGCTGTCTATATAGCTCCTCCCCTAACTGCCACCCCCAGTCATTCTCTTGCAGCTCTCGACAAGGGAAGTATCAAGAGAGATGTGGTGAAGTAGTGTAGTTTATCTTCAATCAAAAGTTTGTTATTTTTAAACGGTACCGGCGTTGTACTGTTTTTTTACCTCAGGCAGAAATTAGAAGAAGAGTTTTGCCTGAGGTTTTTGATGATCTTAGCAGGTTGTAACTAAGGTCCACTGCTGTTCTCACACATAACTGAAGAGTATGGGGAAACTTCAGCTGGGGGAACGGCCTGCAGAATTAACTGCCCTGAGGTATGTTCAGTATATTTTTTTCTAGAGAGATGATAAGAACTAGAAAATGCTGACAGTGCCTGATATATTTAAGGTAAGCCTGATTGCAGTGATTTAATAAACGACTGGCATCATGCTTGCAGTAAAGGGTAATATTCATATTACTTGCTATTAGGACTTAGTATGTAAAACGTTTGCATATATATAAAGAACATTTTTTTACTGAGGGTGATAAATCTTTATTTGGGGCCTAGTTTTCCACATGGCTGACTAGATTTCTCCTAGGAGTAGTTATTTAAGGCCCTTTCACTTTGAGTGCATGGTGGGAGGGGCCTATTTTTGCGCTCTAATTGCGCAGTTGTTTTTACATTCTGAGACATCCAGCTTCCCTGAAGGAGTCCCCTGACATATTGAACCTCTGTAAGGGGTTTTTGTGCCTACAAAAGTCGTTTTATGGGAAGGTAGGAGCCACAGTAGAGCTGTGGCAGTTTGCTTGTGACTGTTTATAACGGTTTTACCGTTTTTTTGCTTCGTTTTCGAGCCTGAGGGGTTAATCATCCATTTGCAAGTGGGTGCAATGCTATTTTAGTCTGTTATACGCACTGTAAAAATTTCATAAAGGTTAACTGCTTTTTTTCACTGTTTTGCAGTTTTTGTGTTTGTTTTTTTTCCCTTAAAGGCACAGTACCGTTTTTTATATTCTGCGTTTTCACATTAATTAAAGTGTTTTCCAAGCTTGCTGGTCTCATTACTAGTCTATTAAACATGTCTGACATAGAGGAAACTCCTTGTTCATTATGTTTAGAAGCCATTGTGGAACCCCCTCTTAGAATGTGTACCAAATGTACTGATCTTACTATAAGTTATAAAGACCATATTCTGGCTTTAAAAGATTTATCACCAGAGAGAAATTGACAAGGGGGAAGTTATGCAGACTAACTCTCCCCACGTGTCAGAGCCTATAACTCCCGCTCAAGGGACGCCAAGTACATCTAGCGCGCCCATTGCGTATACTTTACAAGACATGGCGGCAGTTATGAATCATACTCTTACAGAAGTATTGTCCAAACTGCCAGGGTTACAAGGAAAGCGAGACAGCTCTGGGGCTAGAACAAATACAGAGCTCTCTGACGCTTTAGTAGCTATGTCTGATATACCCTCACAATGTGCAGAAGCCGAAGAAGAAGAGCTTCTATCTGTGAGTGATTTTTCTGACTCAGGGAAGACACTTCAACCTGATTCTGATATGTCTACATTTAAATTTAAGCTTGAACACCTCCGCATGTTGCTCAGGGAGGTTTTAGCAACTCTGGATGACTGTGACGCCATTGTAGTCCCAGAGAAATTGTGTAAATTGGATAAATACTATGCAGTGCCTGTTTACACTGATGTTTTTCCAATACCTAAGAGGTTTTCAGAAATTATTACTAAGGAATGGGATAGACCAGGTGTACCGTTCTCTCCCCCTCCTGTTTTTAAAAAGATGTTTCCTATAGATGCCGCTACACGGGACTTGTGGCAAACGGTCCCTAAGGTGGAGGGAGCAGTCTCTACCCTAGCGAAGCGTACAACTATTCCCGTCGAGGACAGTTGTGCTTTTCTAGATCCAATGGACAAAAAATTAGAGGGTTACCTTAAGAAAATTTTTATTCAACAAGGTTTTATTCTCCAGCCCCTTGCATGCATTGCCCCTGTCACTGCTGCTGCGGCCTTCTGGTTTGAGTCTCTAGAAGAGGCTCTACAGGTAGAAACCCCATTGGACGATATCCTTGACAAGCTTAAAGCTCTTAAGCTAGCCAATTCATTTGTTTCTGACGTCGTTGTTCATTTAACCAAGCTAACGGCTAAAAACTCAGGTTTTGCTATTCAGGCGCGTAGAGCGCTGTGGCTTAAATCCTGGTCAGCTGACGTTACTTCAAAGTCTAAGCTTCTCAATATTCCCTTCAAGGGGCAGACCCTATTCGGGCCTGGACTGAAGGAGATAATTTCTGATATTACTGGAGGAAAAGGTCACGCCCTTCCTCAGGATAGGTCCAACAAATTAAGGACCAAACAGACTAATTTTCGTTCCTTTCGAAATTTCAAGAGTGGCGCAGCTTCAACTTCCTCTAATACAAAACAAGAAATTTTGCCCAGTCCAAGCCGGTCTGGAGACCTAACCAGGCTTGGAACAAAGGAAAGCAGGCCAAAAAACCTGCTGCTGCCTCTAAGACAGCATGAAAGATCAGCCCCCGATACGGAAACGGATCTAGTAGGGGGCAGACTTTCTCTCTTCGCCCAGGCTTGGGCAAGAGATGTCCAGGATCCCTGGGCGTTGGAAATTGTGTCCCAGGGATATCTTCTGGACTTCAAAGCTTCTTCCCCAAAAGGGAGATTTCATCTCTCACAATTATCTGCAAACCAGATAAAGAGAGAGGCATTCTTACATTGTGTTCAAGACCTCCTAGTTATGGGAGTGATCCACCCAGTTCCAAAGGAGGAACAGGGGCAAGGCTTCTATTCAAATCTGTTTGTAGTTCCCAAGAAAGAGGGAACTTTCAGACCAATCTTAGATCTCAAGCTCCGAAACAAATTTCTCAGGGTCCCATCCTTCAAGATGGAGACTATTCGAACCATCCTACCTATGATCCAGGAGGGTCAATATATGACTACCGTGGACTTAAAGGATGCTTATCTTCACATTCCGATACACAGAGATCATCATCAGTTTCTCAGGTTCGCCTTCCAAGACAGGCATTACCAGTTTGTGGCTCTTCCCTTTGGGTTAGCTACAGCACCAAGAAACTTTACAAAGGTTCTAGGGTCACTCCTAGCGGTCTTAAGGCCGCGGGGTATAGCAGTAGCCCCTTACCTAGACGACATTCTGATACAGGCGTCGAATTTTCAAATCGCCAGGTCCCATATGGACATTGTGCTGGTATTCCTGAGGTCTCATGGGTGGAAAGTGAACGAAGAAAAGAGTTCTCTATCCCCTCTCACAAGAGTTTCCTTCCTAGGAACTCTGATAGATTCTGTAGAAATGAAGATTTACCTGACAGAGGCCAGGTTGTCAAAACTTCTAAATTCCTGCCGTGTTCTTTATTCTACTTCTCGCCCTTCAGTGGCTCAGTGTATGGAAGTAATCGGCTTAATGGTAGCGGCAATGGACATAGTGCCGTTTGCCCGCCTAAATCTCAGACCACTGCAACTCTGCATGCTCAGTCAGTGGAATGGGGATTACACAGATTTGTCCCCTCTACTAAATCTGGATCAAGAGACCAGGGATTCTCTTCTCTGGTGGCTATCTCTGGTCCATCCGCAGTAACGACAGATGCCAGCCTTCTGGGCTGGGGTGCAGTCTGGAACTCCCTGAAGGCTCAGGGCTCGTGGACTCAGGAGGAGGCACTCCTTCCGATAAACATTCTGGAACTAAGAGCGATATTCAATGCTCTTCAGGCTTGGACTCAGCTTTCTGCGGTCAGGTTCATCAGATTTCAGTCGGACAATATCACGACTGTAGCCTACATCAACCATCAAGGGGGAACAAGGAGTTCCCTAGCAATGTTGGAGGTTTCAAAAATAATCCTATAGACAGAGGTTCACTCTTGCCATCTATCAGCTATCCATATCCCAGGAGTAGAGAACTGGGAGGCGGATTTTCTAAGTCGACAGACTTTTCATCCGGGGGAGTGGGAACTCTATCCGGAGGTGTTTGCACAGTTAATTCAACTTTGGGGCAAACTAGAACTGGATCTCATGGCGTCTCGTCAGAACGCCAAGCTTCCTTGTTACGGATCCAGGTCCAGGGATCCCAAGGCAGCGCTGATAGATGCTCTAGCAGCGCCTTGGTCCTTCAACCTGGCTTATGTGTTTCCACTGTTTCCTCTGCTCCCTCGTCTGATTGCCAAGATCAAGCAGGAGAGAGCTTCGGTGATTTTGATAGCACCTGCGTGGCCACGCAGGACTTGGTATGCAGATCTGGTGGACATGTCATCCCTTCCACCATGGACTCTGCCGCTGAGGCAGGACCTTCTACTTCAGGGTCCTTTCATCCATCCAAATCTAATTTCTCTGCGTCTGACTGCTTGGAGATTGAACGCTTGATTTTATCAAAACGTGGTTTCTCTGAGTCGGTCATTGATACCTTAATTCAGGCTCGAAAGCCTGTCACCAGGAAAATCTATCATAAGATATGGTGTAAATATCTTCATTGGTGTGAATCCAAGGGTTACTCATGGAGTAAAGTCAGGATTCCCAGGATATTATCTTTTCTCCAAGAAGGATTGGAGAAGGGATTGTCAGCTAGTTCCTTAAAAGGACAGATTTCTGCTCTGTCTATTCTTTTGCACAAGCGTCTGGCGGATGTTCCAGACGTTCAGGCGTTTTGTCAGGCTTTAGTTAGAATCAAGCCTGTGTTTAAACCTGTTGCTCCGCCATGGAGTTTAAATTTAGTTCTTAAAGTTCTTCAAGGGGTTCCGTTTGAACCTCTGCATTCCATAGATATCAAGCTTTTATCTTGGAAAGTTCTGTTTTTGGTAGCTATTTCTTCGGCTCGAAGAGTTTCAGAGTTATCTGCCTTACAGTGTGATTCCCCTTATCTGATCTTCCATGCAGATAAGGTAGTTTTGCGTACCAAACCTGGGTTTCTTCCTAAGGTGGTATCTAATAAGAATATCAATCAGGAGATTGTTGTTCCGTCACTGTGTCCTAATCCTTCTTCAAAGAAGGAACGTCTATTACATAATCTTGATGTGGTTCATGCTTTAAAGTTTTATTTACAAGCTACTAAGGATTTTCGTCAAACATCGGCATTGTTTGTTGTTTACTCTGGACAGAGAAGAGGCCAAAAGGCTTCAGCAACTTCTCTTTCTTTTTGGTTAAGAAGTATAATCCGCTTAGCTTATGAGACTGCTGGCCAGCAGCCTCCTGAAAGAATTACAGCTCATTCCACTAGAGCGGTGGCTTCCACATGGGCTATTAAAAATGAGGCTTCTGTTGAATAGATTTGTAAGGCGGCAACTTGGTCTTCGCTTCATACTTTTTCTAAATTCTACAAATTTGATACTTTTGCTTCTTCGGAGGCTATTTTTGGGAGAAAGGTCTTACAGGCAGTGGTGCCTTCAGTTTAAGCGCCTGCCTTGTCCCTCCCTTCATCCGTGTCCTATAGCTTTGGTATTGGTATCCCACAAGTAATGGATGAATCCGTGGACTGGATACACCTTACAAGAGAGAACATCATTTATGCTTACCTGATAAATTTATTTCTCTTGTGTTGTATCCAGTCCATGGCCCGCCCTGTCATTTTAAGGCAGGTGTTTTTTATTTTTAAACTACAGTCACCACTGCACCCTATAGTTTCTCCTTTCTTCTTGCTTGTCTTCGGTCGAATGACTGGAGGTGGCAGTTAGGGGAGGAGCTATATAGACAGCTCTGCTGTGGGTGATCCTCTTGCAGCTTCCTGTTGGGAAGGAGAATATCCCACAAGTAATGGATGAACCCATGGACTGGATACACCACAAGAGAAATAAATTTATCAGGTAAGCATAAATTTTGTTTTTTGTTAGTTTAATATTTACAAAATGTATATGTGATCTTTAAGGCTTCTAAAATACTGATCTGCTGCCCACATAAGAACTTGTCTATCACCGAATTGATAGGTATATAATTTTATTAATAGTGTGCTTTCTGTGAGAGAGGGGATCACCTGTAGCTCTAGACACCATGACTATCCTTTATAGAGAACTAAAGGAACATTAACCCCACTTGTTTTAAATAAGGAAGACCTCTCATTTACATGAGCACTCACATCATTTGCTTAGGATGCGAGTGATCATCTTCAGTATGGTGATCACCTGCAGAACTAGGAAAGAGGGAATTTTTGGAACTTAATATCCCCCCCCACTTTACTTTTGATCTATCTTTCAAATCAGGGGTCTCACACTGATATAGATAGTTGATGAACGCTAACGGATTTTATGTTACTCAGGGCAATGATCCTCAGGGTTCATCTGCTGTGTGGGAATTACAGGCACCTGACAATATAGACAACCTGCTATAACTCTGTCAGCCAAACTGAATGTCATATCATTGGCAACTACTCACAGCTTTGGTCTAACTGTAGGAAGGTAGGTGATTCTATAGAATTCATTACCCCCAGCCATAGAAATACGCCATAAGATATTTCATTCGAAAGAGCACGATCCCAACACAATTTTAGAGCATCTTAAAAATGAGTGTAAAAACTGATTACATTTTATGATTGATAATTTGATATGCATTTTGTATATCACTTTTAGCTTCCAATTCAGGTTTAGTTAGAGGGAGGGGTATATAATATAAAATGTGTAATTATGTATAAGCCTAACCCTGGTACATATGTTTCCCTAATTGGCCTCCACAGAAGTGATAAAATAAGGGAATTGCAAAATCATGCAAGCATTGTTACCATAATGACAGTGACGAGCCTTGTCCCCCACAGTTACAAGTCTGGATTGGATCCTTAAAATGGTGGGCAGATTTTGCCATTAAAATTAATTGCAATAATCAAGGTGTTAATTCATTAAAAAAGATTCACACTCACCTAGTATGTTAATATATTGCAAGACTGCAGACTTCTTGTAAATATAAGGTGCTTATGCCCCTTTAAATCGCACTTCTCAGAAATGTGTGGATCTGTTGTGTGTTTATACATTTTATTCTTGTTTTCTGCATAAAGCGGATAATGGGAAAATCTTACAAAAATCATTTAAATGTCTTCTTCTAATCTTTCGCTACTCATTGTTATTGTTGAATGCGAGGTAAAATATCATGATTGTGGTGTGTTGGTAAAGTAAATTAATGCTGAAATGTGACCATAAAATGCTCAACTGCAAAATGTGTAAAAGAACAAATACATTGTTACATGAAGAAATAACACTACAATAAATATATATTTACTGTTCTATGTAATGTCTCTCAAACATTTTTCTATATATATTAGCAAACTATCTACTAGATAACATGTGTTGCGGTACGGCTATACCACTGAAACATTGGCTATTGCACGTGGAATGGCAGTAACGCATTTTAGCCTGTAACGCAACGTCCATTCCGCACTCAAAAAAATGATGTTTGAGTGTGGGATTTTCCATAGCGCCGTATTACACGTTGTGGGGTCCAGATAAAATTCTTGCGTTACAGCCTATACCGAAACGATCCATACCGTCATCTGAGAGCAGTAATTATGGATTTTGTGTAACAAAAATGTTTTACAAAACTCGTAACTAAAATGTTACAAAGTACACTAACACCAATAAACTACATATTAACCCCTTAAACTAACACCCCCCTAACTTTAAATTTAAATTACAATATAATTATCTTTAAATAAATAAAAACTTACCTGTGAAATAAAAAAAACAACAACCTAAGTTTAAACTATAAATTAACCTAACGTAACTATTCTAATAAAATAAAAAAACTACCAATTAAAAATCATAAATTACATGATTAAAAAAACCTAACACTACAAATTTAAAAAAACTAATAGTACGAAAAAATGAAATACTCTAAAATTACAAAAAATGTACGAAGTTATAAAAAATAAAAACAATTACACCTAATCTAATAGCCCTATAAAAATAAAAAGTCCCCCAAAATAAAAACACCCCCTAGCCTACAATAAACTACCAATAGCCCTTAAAAGGGCCTTTTGTAAGGCATTGCTCTATGTTAAACAGCTCTTTTACCTAGAAAAAAATACAAAGTCCCTCCAACCGTAAAACCCCCCCACCCAACCCCCCAAAATAAAAAACCCAAGTGTAAATAAAACCTAAGCTACCTATTGCCCCTAAAGGGGCATTCAGCTCTTTTACACTGCCCTTAAAAGGGCATTTAGCTCTTTTACAGTGCCCAAAAGAACAATAATCTAAAAAAATAAACCTAACACTAACCCCAGAAAATCTTCTCACGGTTTCTGAAGTCCGGTCATCCATCCTCATCCAGGCACTGAGAAGTCTTCATCTAGGCGGCGACACCTTCATCCATCTCGGGGATGTCTTCTATCTTCATCGGCAGCACGGAGCAGAGCTATCCTGGACGGCGATGGCATCCTGCATGGAGAGCCCTCTTCATACGATCACCGCCGCACACTGAAGTTGAATGCAAGGTACCGTTTCAAAATAGAGTACCTTGCATTCCTTCAAATTCAAATCAGCCAATAGGATGAGAGCTTCTGAAATCCTATTGGCTGTTCAAAACAGCCAATAGGATGAAAGCTACTGGCTGTTTTGTAGTGTTAGGTTTTTTAAATTTGTAATGTTAGTTTTTTTTTATATTTTGCTTATTTTATTTAGTTTAAAATAGTAATGATAGTTTCATTTATAGTTTAATCGTACTTTTTTGTTTTTTTTCCCCACAGGTAAGTATATATTTATTTAAAGATAGTTATATTGTAATTTAAATTTAAAGTTAGGGGGTGTTAGGTTTGGGGGTTAATCCCATGATTTGGGAATAAGAGCCGTCAAATGGTTCTTGGATAGAGATACTACATATAAACAGGAAGAGAAGATATTCTTATGTGACTGTTTGGAGTTCCTACTAACCCACAGCTATTTTGTTTTTGATAAGGAGTTATATCTCCAACTTTGTGGCACGGCAATGGGGGCAAAATTTGCCCCCTACTATGACAATTTGTATGTGTGTTGGTGGGAACTCCAACACATCTATTCTGATCTTAATGTATACATTGATAAAGATGTTTTTTATAACAGGTTTATCGATGATATGATATTCATTGTGGATGAAACAGATTGCGAAGGTTTCTCCATCTCTGACTTCCTTGAATATCTTAACACCAATAGCAGCAAGCTGAAATTCACTAGAGAATTTAATTCTTCAGTAGTTAACTTTTTGGATCTCACACTGGAGGGTGTGGTGGAACATGGTACTATTATATCCAGCACATACAGAAAACCAACTGCGGGCAACACTATTTTACACGCCCAGTCAGCGCATCCACCACACCTTCTGAGGTCTATCCCTAAAAGTCAATTTTTAAGACTCAAAAGAAACACCAACAGTGATTGTGTCTATGATAGACAGTCTGATAACTTAAAAAATAGATTGCTTGCCAGAGGTTATGACTCCAGTCTTTTGGAGACAGCGCAGTATGAAGCTAAGACTGGCCTCACAGTTAAACCAAAGATATCTAATAAACAATTCTCAGAAGAATCAGTGGTGTTTAGCACCCCCTATTCCAATCAGTACAATGATGTAGTTAACATCCTAAAAAAACACATCCCACTCCTTAAAAATGACCCCTTATTATTGTCACTAATCAATTGTAAATTTGTGTCTAGGAAACCAGATACTCTGGGTTCTAAACTAGCCCCCAGTATAATACAAACCACAAAGTCTAACACTATAACATGGTTGCACACCAACCGCAGAGGTAATTTCAAATGCAACAACTTCAATTGCAAAGCTTGCAAATCAATTACTCTTGGAAGAAATTTTTATTCCAGCGTTACACATAGAACATTTGAAATTAATTTCTATGCTACCTGCAGAACCAAATGAGTAGTGTATTTACTTAATTGTAATCATTGCCAACAGCAGTATGTTGGTCAAATTTCTTGAGAATTTCGAGATAGGGTGAGAGAGCATCTATGGGATGTTGAAAATTTCAACAAGGATTCAGCTGTTGCCAAACACTTCAATGGCCTGCACCTTAATGGTGTTCCCAGTTTTGGAGTGCAGATCATTGAAGTGGTTCATAAATCCACTAGAGGTGGTGATAGACACAAGCTTCTCACCAAAAGGGAACTCTTTTGGATTCTAAAACTTGATACCAGACATCCAAAAGGTATCAATTTAGAATGGGATATATCATATTTCATAGATTAATGCAATCACTTCCTATTTTCCTCATATCAGCCTTTTCCAAATCTTTAAAATTAGATATTAATGTTCAAATCTGGTTTTTGTCTAATACACATATATTCACTTATATATATTATTAACAAATATTTAAAATATGTAGATACACAATGCTATGTCTTTTAATGGAACATATGAGATACATAATCATCCTAGGTAGCTTTAAACAAGTATATTTCTACTATGGATTTGTACTCTGACACCCATTATGACATTTATGACATTTATATTGGCTTATATATATTTTTTCTTTGTAATAACAATTGAGTCTGTTAGCATACATACAAGGATTTTGTACCGCTATTTTATTATTCATTATCTGTTTTAAATTCCTTTTCTCACTTTGCAGGTGCTGTAGGTTGTTGGAGCAGCTCCTATATGTGCCTTTTTTCAGGGCCATGATTGGTTGATTGTTCCTTTAACTTACTGCCAGCACCCATTCCTATGACTAAGCGCCACTAGGGGGTGCGAAACACGTCATGATTTCTGCGCTTGTCTTCCTGCATTGAGATGCAGTTTTAACTTTTGTTTAATAAAGATATTTCTTATATACAGTTTTGCCCCTTGAGTGCTCAGATACCTGCTTTTTTGCTCTTAGTTTAATTTATAGTTTAATCATAGTTTTTTTCCACAGGTAAGTATATATATTTATTTAAAGATAGTTATATTGTAATTTAAATTTAAAGTTAGGGGGGTGTTAGGTTTAGGGGTTAATAGTTTAATTTAGTGTTTTGCGATATGGGGGCGGCGGTTTAGGGGTTATTAGGTTTAGTTAATTAGTTGCAATGTGGGGACCCGGCGGTTTAGGGGTTAATATATTTAAATAGTGTTGGCGATGTCGGTGGCAGTGGTTTAGGGATTAATAATTGTATTTAGTGTCGGCGATGTCAGGGAGCGGCGGTTTAGGGATTAATAACTTTATTTACTGTCCGTGATGTCGGGGGCAGCGGATTACTGGTGTTTAGACTTGGGGTTTATGTGAGGGTGTTAGGTTTAAATGTAATTTTCTTTTCCCCATAGACATCAATGAGGTTGCATTACGGCGATAGCCATTCCGCATTCGCAGGTGTTAGTTTTTTTTCTACATTCTCTCCCCATTTATGTCTATGGGGAAAAGCGTGCACGAGCACGTAAACTCAGCCCTTGGCTTTTGTGCGGTATGGAGCTTAATGCACCATAACGCTCAGCACAAGCAGGCTTTTCAGTAACTCGGAATGGCAGCGCTATGGAAAGTGCAATAACGCAATTTTTTTGTTGTTATTTTCGCACCTGTTTAGCGCAAAACTCGTAATCTAGGTGTATTTTCTGAAAGTGTATTAGTCATAGAAAATCTATGTAAACAAAATGGTTTAGAAATCACACTCCCTGTGGTGGTGGGACAGAGAGATTGTCACGAATACCTCAGGATTGAGTTGCTAAGGGGTTAATTCTCTTTAGCCTGTGAGCTAAAAAAACATTTGTTTTTCAAGAAGAACTGAAGTGCCAGGAGCCTCATAAATCCTGTGTAGTAAACAGGAACTGTCAGCAGAGGGCATGATACAGAACAGACCTTTATGGCTCAGCAGAGGGCATGATACAGAACAGACCTTTATGGCTCAGCAGAGGGCATGATACAGAACAGACCTTTATGGCACACACTGTCAGCAGAGGGCATGATACAGAACAGACCTTTATGGCACAGCAGAGGGCATGATACAGAACAGACCTTTATGGCACAGCAGAGGGCATGATACAGAACAGACCTTTATGGTACACACTGTCAGCAGAGGGCATGATACAGAACAGACCTTTATGGCACAGCAGAGGGCATGATACAGAACAGACCTTTATGGCACAGCAGAGGGCATGATACAGAACAGACCTTTATGGCACACACTGTCAGCAGAGGGCATGCTACAGAACAGACCTTTATGGCACACATTGTCAGCAGAGGGCATGATACAGAACAGACCTTTATGGCTCACATTGTCAGCAGAGGGCATGATACAGAACAGACCTTTATGGCACAGCAGAGGGCATGATACAGAACAGACCTTTATGGTACACACTGTCAGCAGAGGGCATGATACAGAACAGACCTTTATGGCACAGCAGAGGGCATGATACAGAACAGACCTTTATGGCACAGCAGAGGGCATGATACAGAACAGACCTTTATGGCACACACTGTCAGCAGAGGGCATGCTACAGAACAGACCTTTATGGCACACATTGTCAGCAGAGGGCATGATACAGAACAGACCTTTATGGCTCACATTGTCAGCAGAGGGCATGATACAGAACAGACCTTTATGGCTCACATTGTCAGCAGAGGGCATGATACAGAACAGACCTTTATGGCTCAGCAGAGGGCATGATACAGAACAGACCTTTATGGAACACACTGTCATCAGAGGGCATGATACAGAACAGACCTTTATGGCACACACTGTCAGCAGAGGGCATGATACAGAACAGACCTTTATGGAACACACTGTCAGCAGAGGGCATGATACAGAACAGACCTTTATGGCACACACTGTCAGCAGAGGGCATGATACAGAACAGACCTTTATGGCTCAGCAGAGGGCATGATACAGAACAGACCTTTATGGCTCAGCAGAGGGCATGATACAGAACAGACCTTTATGGCACACACTGTCAGCAGAGGGCATGATACAGAACAGACCTTTATGGCTCACACTGTCAGCAGAGGGCATGATACAGAACAGACCTTTATGGCACACACTGTCAGCAGAGGGCATGATACAGAACAGACCTTTATGGAACACACTGTCAGCAGAGGGCATTATACAGAACAGACCTTTATGGCTCACACTGTCAGCAGAGGGCATGATACAGAACAGACCTTTATGGCACACACTGTCAGCAGAGGGCATGATACAGAACAGACCTTTATGGCACAAACTGTCAGCAGAGGGCATGATACAGGAACAGACCTTTATGGCACAAACTGTCAGCAGAGGGCATGATACAGAACAGACCTTTATGGCACACACTTTCAGCAGAGGGCATGATACAGAACAGACCTTTATGGCTCACACTGTCAGCACAGGGCATGATACAGAAAAGACCTTCATGGCTCACACTGTCAGCAGAGGGCATGATACAGAACAGACCTTTATGGCTCACACTATCAGCAGAGGGCATGATACAGAACAGACCTTTATGGCTCACACTGTCAGCAGAGGGCATGATACAGAACAGACCTTTATGGCTCACACTGTCAGCAGAGGGCATGATACAGAACAGACTTTTATGGAACACACTGTCAGCAGAGGGCATGATACAGAACAGACCTTTATGGCTCAGCAGAGGGCATGATACAGAACAGACCTTTATGGCTCAGCAGAGGGCATGATACAGAACAGACCTTTATGGCTCAGCAGAGGGCATGATACAGAACAGACCTTTATGGCTCAGCAGAGGGCATGATACAGAACAGACCTTTATGGCACACACTGTCAGCAGAGGGCATGATACAGAACAGACCTTTATGGAACACACTGTCAGCAGAGGGCATGATACAGAACAGACCTTTATGGCTCAGCAGAGGGCATGAAACAGAACAGACCTTTATGGCACAAACTGTCAGCAGAGGGCATGATACAGAACAGACCTTTATGGCACACACTTTCAGCAGAGGGCATGATGTAGAACAGACCTTTATGGCTCACACTGTCAGCAGAGGGCATGATACAGAACAGACCTTTATGGCACACACTGTCAGCAGAGGGCATGATAAAGAACAGACCTTTATGGCACAAACTGTCAGCAGAGGGCATGATACAGGAACAGACCTTTATGGCACAAACTGTCAGCAGAGGGCATGATACAGGAACCGACCTTTATGGCACAAACTGTCAGCAGAGGGCATGATACAGAACAGACTTTTATGGCACACACTGTCAGCAGAGGGCATGATACAGGAACAGACCTTTATGGCACACACTGTCAGCAGAGGGCATGATACAGAACAGACCTTTATGGCTCAGCAGAGGGCATGATACAGAACAGACCTTTATGGCACACACTGTCAGCAGAGGGCATGATACAGAACAGACCTTTATGGAACACACTGTCAGCAGAGGGCATGATACAGAACAGACCTTTATGGCTCACACTGTCAGCAGAGGGCATGATACAGAACAGACCTTTATGGCACACACTGTCAGCAGAGGGCATGATACAGAACAGACCTTTATGGCACAAACTGTCAGCAGAGGGCATGATACAGGAACAGACCTTTATGGCACAAACTGTCAGCAGAGGGCATGATACAGGAACAGACCTTTATGGCACACACTGTCAGCAGAGGGCATGATACAGAACAGACCTTTATGGCTCACACTGTCAGCAGAGGGCATGATACAGGAACAGACCTTAATGGCACACACTGTCAGCAGAGGGCATGATACAGGAACAGACCTTAATGGCACACACTGTCAGCAGAGGGCATGATACAGAACAGACCTTTATGGCACACACTGTCAGCAGAGGGCATGATACAGAACAGATCTTTATGGCACACACTGTCAGCAGAGGGCATGATACAGGAACAGACCTTTATGGCTCACACTGTCAGCAGAGGGCATGATACAGGAACAGACCTTAATGGCTCACACTGTCAGCAGAGGGCATGATACAGGAACAGACCTTTATGGCACACACTGTCAGCAGAGGGCATGATACAGGAACAGACCTTTATGGCTCACACTGTCAGCAGAGGGCATGATACAGGAACAGACCTTTATGGCTCACACTGTCAGCAGAGGGCATGATACAGAACAGACCTTTATGGCACACACTGTCAGCAGAGGGCATGATACAGGAACAGACCTTTATGGCTCACACTGTCAGCAGAGGGCATGATACAGAACAGACCTTTATGGCACACACTGTCAGCAGAGGGCATGATACAGAACAGACCTTTATGGCTCACACTGTCAGCAGAGGGCATGATACAGAACAGACCTTTATGGCACACACTGTCAGCAGAGGGCATGATACAGAACAGACCTTTATGGCTCACACTGTCAGCAGAGGGCATGATACAGAACAGACCTTTATGGCTCACACTGTCAGCAGAGGGAATGATACAGAACAGACCTTTATGGCTCACACTGTCAGCAGAGGGCATGATACAGAACAGACCTTTATGGCACACACTGTCAGCAGAGGGCATGATACAGAACAGACCTTTATGGCTCACACTGTCAGCAGAGGGCATGATACAGAACAGACCATTATGGCACACACTGTCAGCAGAGGGCATGATACAGAACAGACATTTATGGCTCACACTGTCAGCAGAGGGCATGATACAGAACAGACCTTTATGGCACACACTGTCAGCAGAGGGCATGATACAGAACAGACCTTTATGGCTCACACTGTCAGTAGAGGGCATGATACAGAACAGACCTTTATGGCACACACTGTCAGCAGAGGGCATGATACAGAACAGATCTTTATGGCACACACTGTCAGCAGAGGGCATGATACAGGAACAGACCTTTATGGCACACACTGTCAGCAGAGGGCATGATACAGAACAGACCTTTATGGCACACACTGTCAGCAGAGGGCATGATACAGAACAGACCTTTATGGCTCACACTGTCAGCAGAGGGCATGATACAGGAACAGACCTTTATGGCTCACACTGTCAGCAGAGGGCATGATACAGGAACAGACCTTTATGGAACACACTGTCAGCAGAGGGCATGATACAGACAGACCTTTATGGCTCACACTGTCAGCAGAGGGCATATGGCTCACACTGTCAGCTGAGGGCATAATCCAGAACAGACCTTATGGCTCACACGGGTCAGCAGAGGAATGATACAGGAACAGACCTTATGGCACAAACTGTCAGCAGAGGGCATGATACCGAACAGACCTTTATGGCTCACACTGTCAGCAGAGGTGCATGATACAGAACAGACCTTCATGCTCACACTGTCAGCAGAGGGCATGATACAGAACAGACCTTTATGGCTCACACTGTCAGCAGAGGGCATGATACAGAACAGACCTTATGGCTCACACTGTCAGCAGAGGCATGATACAGGAACAGACCTTTATGGCTCACTGTCAGCAGAGGGCATGATACAGAACAGACCTTTAATGGCTCAGCAGAGGGCATGATAACAGAACAGACCTTTATGATTATTATCGGTTATTAGTAGAGCGGCCAACAGATTCCGTAGCGCTAATGGCTCAGCAGAGGGCATGATACAGAACAGAACCTTTATGGCTCAGCAGAGGGCATGATACAGAACAGACCTTTATTGGCTCAGCAGAGGGGCATGATACAGAACAGACCTTTATGATTATTATCGGTTATTTGTAGAGCGCCAACAGATTCCGTAGCGCTAATGGCTCAGCAGAGGGCATGATACAGAACAGACCTTTATGGCTCAGCAGAGGGGGCATGATACAGAACAGACCTTTATGGCTCAGCAGAGGGCATGATACAGAACAGACCTTTATGGCTCAGCAGAGGGCATGAAACAGAACAGACCTTTATGGCACAAACTGTCAGCAGAGGGCATGATACAGTAACAGACCTTTATGGCACACACTTTCAGCAAAGGGCATCGATACAGAACAGACCCTTTATGGCTCACACTGTCAGCAGAGGGCATGATACAGAACAGACCTTTATGGCACAAACTGTCAGCAGAGGGCATGATACAGGAACAGACCTTTATGGCACAAAACTGTCAGCAGAGGGCATGATACAGAACAGACTTTTATGGCACACACTGTCAGCAGAGGGCATGATACAGGAACAGACCTTTATGGCACACACTGTCAGCAGAGGACATGATACAGAACAGACCTTTATGTCTCACACTGTCAGCAGAGGGCATGATACAGAACAGACCTTTATGGCTCACACTGTCAGCAGAGGGCATGATACAGGAACAGACCTTTATGGCTCACACTGTCAGCAGAGGGCATGATACAGAACAGACCTTTATGGCTCAGCAGAGGGCATGATACAGAACAGACCTTTATGATTATTATCGGTTATTTGTAGAGCGCCAACAGATTCCGTAGCGCTAATGGCTCAGCAGAGGGCATGATACAGAACAGACCTTTATGGCTCAGCAGAGGGCATGATACAGAACAGACCTTTATGGCTCAGCAGAGGGCATGATACAGAACAGACCTTTATGATTATTATCGGTTATTTGTAGAGCGCCAACAGATTCCGTAGCGCTAATGGCTCAGCAGAGGGCATGATACAGAACAGACCTTTATGGCTCAGCAGAGGGCATGATACAGAACAGACCTTTATGGCTCAGCAGAGGGCATGATACAGAACAGACCTTTATGGCTCAGCAGAGGGCATGAAACAGAACAGACCTTTATGGCACAAACTGTCAGCAGAGGGCATGATACAGAACAGACCTTTATGGCACACACTTTCAGCAAAGGGCATGATACAGAACAGACCTTTATGGCTCACACTGTCAGCAGAGGGCATGATACAGAACAGACCTTTATGGCACAAACTGTCAGCAGAGGGCATGATACAGGAACAGACCTTTATGGCACAAAACTGTCAGCAGAGGGCATGATACAGAACAGACTTTTATGGCACACACTGTCAGCAGAGGGCATGATACAGGAACAGACCTTTATGGCACACACTGTCAGCAGAGGACATGATACAGAACAGACCTTTATGTCTCACACTGTCAGCAGAGGGCACGATACAGGAACAGACCTTTATGGCACAAACTGTCAGCAGAGGGCATGATACAGAACAGACCTTTATGGAACACACTGTCAGCAGAGGGCATGATACAGAACAGACCTTTATGGCTCACACTGTCAGCAGAGGGCATGATACAGAACAGACCTTTATGGCTCACACTGTCAGCAGGAGGAATGATACAGAACAGACCTTTATGGCTCACACTGTCAGCAGAGGGCATGATACAGGAACAGATCTTTATGGCTCACACTGTCAGCAGAGGGCATGATACAGAACAGACTTTTATGGAACACACTGTCAGCAGAGGGCATGATACAGAACAGACCTTTATGGCACACACTGTCAGCAGAGGGCATGATACAGAACAGACCTTAATGGCACACACTGTCAGCAGAGGGCATGATACAGAACAGACCTTTATGGCTGACACTGTCAGCAGAGGGCATGATACAGAACAGACCTTTATGGCTCACACTGTCAGCAGAGGGCATGATACAGAACAGACCTTTATGGCTCACACTGTCAGCAGAGGGCATGATACAGAACAGACCTTTACGGCTCACACTGTCAGCAGAGGGCATGATATAGAACAGACCTTTATGGCACACACTGTCAGCAGAGGGCATGATACAGAACAGACCTTTATGGCTCAGCAGAGGGCATGATACAGAACAGACCTTTATGGCTCACACTGTCAGCAGAGGGCATGATACAGAACATACCTTTATGGCTCAGCAGAGGGCATGATACAGAACAGACCTTTATGGCTCACACTGTCAGCAGAGGGCATGATACAGAACATACCTTTATGGCTCAGCAGAGGGCATGATACAGAACAGACCTTTATGGCTCAGCAGAGGTCATGATACAGAACAGACCTTTATGGCAAACACTGTCAGCAGAGGGCATGATACAGAACAGACCGTTATGGCTCAGCATAGGGCATGATACAGAACAGACCTTTATGGCTCAGCAGAGGGCATGATACAGAACAGACCTTTATGGCTCAGCAGAGGGCATGATACAGAACAGACATTTATGGCACACACTGTCAGCAGAGGGCATGATACAGAACAGACCTTTATGGAACAAACTGTCAGCAGAGGGCATGATACAGAACAGACCTTTATGGCACACACTGTCAGCAGAGGGCATGATACAGAACAGACCTTTATGGAACACACTGTCAGCAGAGGGCATGATACAGAACAGACCTTTATGGCTCACACTGTCAGCAGAGGGCATGATACAGAACAGACCTTTATGGCTCACACTGTCAGCAGAGGGTATGATACAGAACAGACCTTTATGGCACACACTGTCAGCAAAGGGCATGATACAGAACATACCTTCATGGCTCAGCAGAGGGCATGCTACAGAACAGACCTTTATGGCTCACACTGTCAGCAGAGGGCATGATACAGAACAGACCTTTATGGCTCACACTGTCAGCAGAGGGCATGATACAGGAACAGACCTTTATGGCTCACACTGTCAGCAGAGGGCATGATACAGAACAGACCTTCATGGCTCACACTGTCAGCAGTGGGCATGATACAGATCAGACCTTTATGGCACACACTGTCAGCAGAGGGCATGATACAGAACAGACCTTTATGGCTCACACTGTCAGCAGAGGGCATGATACAGAACAGACCTTTATGGCTCACACTGTCAGCAAAGGGCATGATACAGGAACAGACCTTTATGGCTCACACTGTCAGCAGAGGGCATGATACAGAACAGACTTTTATGGAACACACTGTCAGCAGAGGGCATGATACAGAACAGACCTTTATGGCACACACTGTCAGCAGAGGGCATGATACAGAACAGACCTTTATGGCTCAGCAGAGGGCATGATACAGAACAGACCTTTATGGCTCAGCAGAGGGCATGATACAGAACAGACCTTTATGGCTCAGCAGAGGGCATGATACAGAACAGACCTTTATGGCTCAGCAGAGGGCATGATACAGAACAGACGTTTATGGCACACACTGTCAGCAGAGGGCATGATACAGAACAGACCTTTATGGAACACACTGTCAGCAGAGGGCATGATACAGAACAGACCTTTATGGCTCAGCAGAGGGCATGAAACAGAACAGACCTTTATGGCACAAACTGTCAGCAGAGGGCATGATACAGAACAGACTTTATGGCACACACTTTCAGCAGAGGGCATGATACAGAACAGACCTTTATGGCTCACACTGTCAGCAGAGGGCATGATACAGGAACAGACCTTTATGGCTCACACTGTCAGCAGAGGGCATGATACAGAACAGTGCCTCTTCACAAAAACTGATAAGGTCAATAAAGGGACATGGGTTTCATGTAGTATAATGTTTAAAACATTATGACAGTAAATGAAGGTAAATATTACAACCCTGTCATATTTGATATCAAACTGATTTGCACAATGAAACCAAGAGATTGCCTTCCTGCTTATATGAAAATAGATTTACCTAGCAGAAATTTTAATGTGTTCTATAAGTTCAGGCAAAGACTTAGAGTTTATTGGAGGTCATAAAAGGTAATGGGTTTCCTAGCTCCTGCGAAAAGGGTTGGGAAGCTACCTGATCTCTTGAAAATTGTATAAAGTTTGATGTTTCAACATGTAAAATTGTTCATTCTACATGGGAGGCTGCTACAGCGTGAGTGACCATCTTCTCTTGCCCATCTCCCTGGGGCAGACTTATAAGCTAGGAAAGTATTAGGTCTGTTATTTTCTTCATTTTATTTTAACCTGTTTGCTGTGTGTAATTTTATTCGTAACAACTTTTTATTAATAATGCATGGTGCATAATATTTTTGGCATAATAAATAATTTATTTATTAAGTGTTGGCTTTTGTCTAATAATTGAACCACGTTACTGAAAGAGACTGGAGTATTAGAACTGTATATTTTAGGTTATTTTCTGTTAAATTGTATTCTAAGAGCTAATGTATAAATCTGGGGTTTCCTTAAGATTTCCCATATCATATAATCTTAAGTGGTGGCAGCTAGATATTATAGTTAGTTTAGTGTGGGTGGCATTAAATGGGAGTTTTGGGCATTTCTTTTACGTCTAGTACAGACTGGAGAGTGTTGTTAACCCTTGCACCCACTGAACTAAATCACAAGCCAAATAAGTGACTGGCGCAGGGTTGGATAACCCTGGTCGTCACAGAGATAGTAAAATGTTAATTTTCCAGTGTCCTCTCAAAGGGCTTGATGATCAAAAACTCATGGCAAGTAAGTATGCAAAGTCCTTGGGGGCTTTTTTAGCATTAAATTTACAGAACCTGCATAGTGAGATAAACAGCTATCAACTTTAAATTTGCCTGAGAGATAAGATAAGAAGGATATATATATATATATATACAGACATATGCAAAAGTTTAGATACCCCTGACAATTTCCATGATTTTCATTCATAAATAATTGGGTGTTTGGATCAGCAATTTCATTTTGATCTATCAATATAACTGAAGGACACAGTAATATTTCAGTAGTGAAATGAGGTTTATTGGATTAACAGAAAATGTGCAACCAGATGTCAATATGGTCAATCAAATGAAGCGTTCTGATCATGTTGTCCTTGGCCTCCCGAAGCAGAATGAATCCCACCTG